>NC_090655.1:257160910-257303322 GCF_040937935.1 Hyperolius riggenbachi
GATCAGGTGATCCACTGCGAAAAACAAGAGAGAGAGCACTCACAGTATGTGTGAGGTAACCGGAAGTGGCCTAGTTGGACAGATCTCACCTCTACAAGGCTGTTTGGTAAGGACAGCCATGTAGAGCGTTGATCCCATTTAGATCCGGGGACCTTGCAGCACAGGCACAAGCCCTCAGGATGGGTAGGGGAGAGTGATGGTGCAGCACAGGCACAAGCCCTCAGGATGGGGAGGGGAGAGTGACGATGCAGCACAGGCACAGGCCCTCAGGATGGGGAAGGGAGAGTGACGATGCAGCACAGGCACAAGCCCTCAGGATGGGTAGGGGAGAGTGATGGTGCAGCACAGGCACAAGCCCTCAGGATGGGGAGGGGAGAGTGATGATGCAGCACAAGCCCTCAGGATGGGGAGGGGAGAGTGACGATGCAGCACAAGCCCTCAGGATGGGGAGGGGAGAGTGATGGTGCAGCACAGGCACAAGCCCTCAGGATGGGGAGGGGAGAGTGATGATGCAGCACAGGCACAAGCCCTCAGGATGGGGAGGGGAGAGTGATGGTGCAGCACAGGCACAAGCCCTCAGGATGGGGAGGGGAGAGTTACGATGCAGCACAGGCACAAGCCCTCAGGATGGGGAGGGGAGAGTGATGGTGCAGCACAGGCACAGGCCCTCAGGATGGGGAGGGGAGAGTTACGATGCAGCACAGGCACAAGCCCTCAGGATGGGTAGGGGAGAGTGATGGTGCAGCACAGGCACAAGCCCTCAGGATGGGGAGGGGAGAGTGATGATGCAGCACAAGCACAAGCCCTCAGGATGGGGAAGGGAGAGTGACGATGCAGCACAGGCACAGGCTCTCAGGATGGGGAGGGGAGAGTGACAATGCAGCACAGGCACAAGCCCTCAGGATGGGGAGGGGAGAGTGATGATGCAGCACAAGCCCTCAGGATGGGGAGGGGAGAGTGACGATGCAGCACAAGCCCTCAGGATGGGGAGGGGAGAGTGATGGTGCAGCACAGGCACAAGCCCTCAGGATGGGGAGGGGAGAGTGATGATGCAGCACAGGCACAAGCCCTCAGGATGGGGAGGGGAGAGTGATGGTGCAGCACAGGCACAAGCCCTCAGGATGGGGAGGGGAGAGTTACGATGCAGCACAGGCACAGGCCCTCAGGATGGGGAGGGGAGAGTGATGGTGCAGCACAGGCACAGGCCCTCAGGATGGGGAGGGGAGAGTTACGATGCAGCACAGGCACAAGCCCTCAGGATGGGTAGGGGAGAGTGATGGTGCAGCACAGGCACAAGCCCTCAGGATGGGGAGGGGAGAGTGATGATGCAGCACAAGCACAAGCCCTCAGGATGGGGAAGGGAGAGTGACGATGCAGCACAGGCACAGGCTCTCAGGATGGGGAGGGGAGAGTGACAATGCAGCACAGGCACAAGCCCTCAGGATGGGGAGGGGAGAGTGATGATGCAGCACAAGCCCTCAGGATGGGGAGGGGAGAGTGACGATGCAGCACAAGCCCTCAGGATGGGGAGGGGAGAGTGATGGTGCAGCACAGGCACAGGCCCTCAGGATGGGGAAGGGAGAGTGACGATGCAGCACAGGCACAAGCCCTCAGGATGGGGAGGGGAGAGTGATGATGCAGCACAAGCCCTCAGGATGGGGAGGGGAGAGTGACGATGCAGTACAAGCTCTCAGGATGGGGAGGGGAGAGTGACGATGCAGCACAGGCACAAGCCCTCAGTATGGGGAGGGGAGAGTGACGATGCAGCACAGGCAAAAGCCCTCAGGATGGGGAGAGGAGAGTGACGATGCAGCACAGGCACAAGCCCTCAGGATGGGGAGGATGATGTCAGGATGGGGAGGGGAGAGTGACGATGCAGAAAAGGCACAAGCCTTCAGGATGGGGAAGGGAGAGTGACGATGCAGCACAAGCCCTCAGGATGGGGAGGGGAGAGTGATGATGCAGCACAAGCCCTCAGGATGGGGAGGAGAGAGTGATGATGCAGCACAAGCCCTCAGAATGGGGAGGGGAGAGTGACGATGCAGCACAGGCACAAGCCCTCAGGATGGGGAGGGGAGAGTGACGATGCAGCACAGGCCCTCAGGATAGGGGGGGAGAGTGATGATGCAGCACAAGCCCTCAGGATGCGGAAGGGAGAGTGATGATGCAGCACAGGCACAAGCCCTCAGGATAGGGAGGGGAGAGTGATGATGCAGCATAGGCACAAGCCCTCAGGATGGGGAGGGGAGAGTGACAATGCAGCACAGGCACAAGCTGTCAGGATGGGGAGGGGAGAGTGACGATGAAGCACAGGCCCTCAGGATGGGGAGGGGAGAGTGACGATGCAGCACAAGCCCTCAGGATGGGGAGGGGAGAGTGACGATGCAGCACAGGCACAAGCCCTCAGGATGGGGAGGGGAGACTGATGATGTAGCACAGGCACAAGCTTTCAGGATGGGGAGGAGAGAGTGATGATGCAGCACAGGCACAGGCCCTCAGGATGGGGAGGGGAGAGTGACAATGCAGCACAAGCCCTCAGGATGGGGAGGGGAGAGTGACAATGCAGCACAGGCACAAGCCCTCAGGATGGGGAGGGGAGAGTGATGATGTAGCACAAGCCCTCAGGATGGGGAGGAGAGAGTGACGATGCAGCACAGGCCCTCAGAATGGGGAGGGGAGAGTGATGATGCAGCACAGGCACAGGCCCTCAGGATGGAGAGGGCAGAGTGATGATGCAGCACAGGCACAAGCCCTCAGAATGGGGAGGAGAGAGTGATGATGCAGCACAGGCTCTCAGGATGAGGAGGAGAGAGTGACGATACAGCACAGGCACAGGCCCTCAGAATGGGGAGGAAAGGGTGACGATGCAGCACAGGCCCTCAGAATGGGGAGGGGAGAGTGATGATGCAGCACAGGCACAGGCCCTCAGAATGGGGAGGAGAGAGTGATGATGCAGCACAGGCCCTCAAGATGGGGAGGGGAGAGTGACAATGCAGCACAGGCACAAGCCCTCAGGATGGGGAGGGAAGAGGGACGATGCAGCACAGGCACAAGCCCTCAGGATGGGGAGGGAAGAGGGACAATGCAGCACAGGCACAAGCCCTCAGAATGGGGAGGGGAGAGTGATGATGCAGCACAGGCCCTCAGGATGGGGAGGGGAGAGGGACGATACAGCACAGGCACAAGCCCTTCAGGATGGGGAGGGGAGAGGGACGATGCAGCACAGGCACAAGCCCTCAGGATGGGGAGGGGAGAGGGACAATGCAGCACAAGCACAGGCCCTCAGGATGGGGAGGGAGAGTGACGATGAAGCACAGGCCCTCAGAATGGGGAGGGGAGAGTGACAATGCAGCACAGGCACAAGCCCTCAGGATGGGGAGGGGAGAGTGACAATGCAGCACAGGCACAAGCACTCAGAATGGGGAGGGGAGAGTGAGGATGCAGCACAGGCACAAGCCCTCAGGATGGGGAGGGGAGAGTGATGATGTAGCACAAGCCCTCAGGATGGGGAGGGGAGAGTGACGATGCAGCACAGGCACAAGCCCTCAGGATGGGGAGGGGAGAGTGACGATGCAGCACAGGCACGAGCTGTCAGGATGGGGAGGGGAGAGTGATGATTCAGCACATAAGCTCTCAGGATGAGGTGGGGAGAGTGATGATGCAGCACAAGCCCTCAGGATGGGGAGGGTATAGTGACGATGCAGCACAAGCCCTCAGGATGGGGAGGGGAGAGGGACAATGCAGCACAAGCACAGGCCCTCAGAATGGGGAGGGGAGAGTGACGATGCAGCACAGGCACAAGCTGTCAGGATGGGGAGGGGAGAGTGATGATTCAGCACATAAGCTCTCAGGATGAGGTGGGGAGAGTGATGATGCAGCACAAGCCCTCAGGATGGGGAGGGTATAGTGATGATGCAGCACAAGCCCTCAGGATGGGGAGGGGAGAGGGACAATGCAGCACAAGCACAGGCCCTCAGAATGGGGAGGGGAGAGTGACGATGCAGCACAGGCACAAGCTGTCAGGATGGGTAGGCTGTGACGCTGTGTACATGGAGTGACTGTGCCCCAGCTCTAATCGAGACACACACTCTACACGGCTGTCCTTACCAAACAGCCTGAAAATCCAGGTGAGATCCGTCCAACTAGGCCACTTCCTGTTACCATCAGAATCAGAATCATATTTATTTCGCCAAGTACAATGGGGGTTGTACCCGGAATTATTTTTGGCTCTTACAGGGTCGGAGATGGTACAACACGTGCATGCAATTCAACACATACAATTAGGTACAGTGGTACAAGTAAGCAAATACCTAAATACACATATAGCCTATACTGTAGTGAAGGACGCGTGGGGAAAACTGGAGTGCTGTGTAAGGGGTGCAGCCTGCCAACTACTGACGGCGCTCGCTCGCTCCACAACAGCTCCAGATGTCCCGCAGTGTGTCCTGGAAAGGAGTGGATAGAGAAAGAGAGAAAGGATAGCAAGAGAAGAACCAAGGCAAGGAGAGAGAGACAGAGGCAGGGACCTTATGGGGCTGCAGATTAAAAAAGAACACCCCTGGGTCCGACAATCAGTCCAATTGGTGTGCAGGGATCTCCCGAGGCAGCGGCAGTGAAGGATCCCTCAATGGGAAAATGGGCCAAAAATCCGTATGGATGGTGGTTGCAGGCAGAGGGGACCCCGTGCTCCCGGCAGCTGAAACCCACAGAGCTAGGACTGTAGAAGAGAGAACCAAGCTCTCCAGGGCCCAAGGGGATCCAGGGCTGCCATGTGGACAAAAAGGATCCTCAGGCCTTGGTGGATGAGGGATGTAGAAGAAAGGACCAAGCTCTCCAGGGCCCATGGGGATCCAGGGCTGCCATGTGGACAAAAAGGATCCTCAGGCCTTGGTGGATGAGGCCTGCCATGGCTTCTCCCACGTGCAGTGAGAGACTGGGGGCAGCAGCGGCGGACCAGCTGTGACCCACCTCTGTGCAGCGACCTAGGATCCTCCGGCAGCGCTTGCTGGCTGTGAGCGGTGGGGGAACAGCTGTGCGTTTCCTCCTTGCGTCCTGGTCTCCATGGCAGCGGCTTCAGGGGACGGCTGTGGACGCTAGTAATCACCTAGTGGAGCCATCCTGAATGATGCTGGGAGCCGTTCTGGGTGACACGCTGCTATCTGGTCTTGTTTCTGTTTCTTGTGTCTGGGTGACACGCTGCGGTGCCTGGTGGAGTCAGCGCGGGTGATCCGGAGGTGGCGGCAGCCGCCTCTCCCATGCCTGCATGTGGTCCCCGTCCTCACGCCGACCCGCGGGCTGCGATCCGTGGCCGGTTCGGAGCAGGATCAGCCGTGCCCATGTCTTTCACCTCCGACCTCAGCAAGAGCAGAGCTCAGAGGTGAGTGTAGGCAGAGATATTGCCTTAAAAAATCAGAGAAGGCCGGAGCCCTGTGACCTTACACACACTGTGAATTTTGTCTCTTGTTTTAAAGTGAAAATAAGATTTTTGATTCTCCAGGAAAGTTCTAGATACCTTTGTTGTTACTCATACAATTCATTTCATCTCTTGAGTTTATGTGATCAGATGTGGGCCAGCATGGTGGCGTAGTGGTTAGCGCTCTCGCCTTTCAGCGCTGGGTCCCTGAATCGAATCAACATCTGCAAGGAGTTTGTACATTCTGCTTGTGCCTGAGTGGGTTTCCTCCAGGTAATCTGGTTTCCTCCCACATCCCCCAAAAAACAGATAAGTTAATTGGCTTCCCCACAAATTAGCCCTAGACAACGATACATGCATAGACATATGACTATGGTAGGGATTAGATTGTGAGCCCATCTGAGGGACAGTTAAGTGACAAGACAATATACTTTGTACAACGCTGCGGAAGATGTTGGCGCCAAATAAATACTAATTAATAATAATTATAATGTGAAAACATTAGAAGCCTCCATTCATCCAGACTGAACTGTGGAAAGGAGATTCCCCTCTCTCTGTCTCTCTCTGTGTCTTTATTATATATCCAGAAAAACACGAAGAGCCTCCTGCAGAGTGCACAGAAATAAAATCTGAAGGCGGCTGATTGGCCGATAGCTTACTCTTTTTCTTTGAAGTTATCCAATAAATGGTAACATCATGATCCTGATTTTAAATATGCTGCTTTTATTGACAACTAATACAGTACAAAACTATACTTGTCTGAATAATATTAGGGATAACATTATAGATCATTATTGAAATAACCTCACAGAGGAAGACTGGCAACTATGTTACATGATAATACTATAAATATGATAGCTGCAGTAGATAAGGTATTAGAAGTCAGATTTAATCTCAGGTCATATTATACTCTAGCACAAATAATGCAGATACACCCCAATGCCTCAGTGCTGCACCCCAAATGTAAATTAGAAGGCGCTGGAGAGACTATGTGATCATACTGTATATTGCTTCCTCAGTGTGAGGCGTTTTGTTCTTCTGCATGTAGTGATAAGATGTACTACTAATTGCATCAATAAAATGTATTCAAAAAAAGTTTGCATTGTTATAACCATTAAGGCAATTCTAAGCTCAATGATTGGAGTTGCACATTTTGTGAATTGTGAGTCTGTAATCTGTCACCTACGGTGTATATAGGATTAAGCTTGAGCACACGCTGCCACCATGGAGGCACCCCTCATTCAAGAAACCAGAAAGGTTGCAAACACCGCTAAGAGACAACAAGACAAATAACATTTATATGGCACTTCTCTCCCAGTGGACTCAAACCGTCAGAACTGCAGCCACTGGAATTTGCTCTATAGGCAGTAGCAGGGTTGAGGAGTCTTGCCCAAGGTCTACTCACTGAATAGGTGCTGCTTAATGAACAAGAAGAGCCGAGATTTGAAACCAGGTCGCTTGTGTCAGAAGCAGAGCTCTTAAAGGGAACCAGAAACGAATAAAGTTTAAAAATCAAAAAAATATGTTATACGTACCTGGGGCTTCCTCCAGCCCCATAAGCTTGGATCGCTCCCACACCGCCCTCCTCCACTGCCTCTATCGCCGGTACCAGGTCCCGTCACTTCCGCCGGACACGGCCAGTTTTCTGCATGCACAGGGGCTCCCTCTGGCTCCTTATGCATGCGCCTGCGCAGTATGGAGGGAGAGCACTGCGCTTGCGTCGACTGGCCGAAATGACAGGACCCGGTACCAGCGGACAGAGGCAGCGGAGAAAGGTGGTGAGGGAACGATCCAGGCTGATGGGGCTGGAGGAAGCCCAAGGTATGTATAAATGTTATTTTATTTGTCTCTGATTCTCTTTAACCATTACACTATCCAGCCACAATCATTACTGTCACATTTACTGATGCAGTTGAGTGTAGAGTAGAGGAAGCTACAAGGACAAGCAGTGCCCCCCCCCACACACACACACACACCTCAGGCACTCACTGCCACCATGGAGGTATCTCTCACCTGATGGTAAAAGGATCTTTCAATAATAAATAGTTCTACTCCAACACGAGCTGCATAATGTCACATATGAAGTCATTGTGTACATCCCAACCAGGGAATGCTTCATTCAGGAAAACACTGTCTAATACTTCTGTACAAAACCAGGGATCCTTAGTTACATTTACTGCAGTAACCAAGTCATCTAACCAACTATTCATCAGTGTGACCCCTTATCTGGTGACTGTCAGTTAGGGCATGACAGGTTTTGCTGCCAGCTCCGGGAATAGTACATAGGCATGCTGCCAGTTAGTGTAGGACTGTCCAGATAAGGTGTCATATGAATGAACCGTTGGTTAGCTTACTGAGTTACTGCAGTATCTAGCTTGGAATTCCTGTTTTATAACATAACAGTATAAACAATGCCAAGACCCATCTGTGAAGACTGGAGAGCTCTGGGGGGACAGGTGTGACACAACAAGGGGCCTCTCACCATAACAGGTGGCAGTAGTGCCTCAGCAGCACACGCTGTGCCTGTAAAAGCCAGGACATGCTGGAGGCAGCAGGGGCAGATGGCTGGGATAGCAGAAGTACAGAGCCTCAGCAGCACACACTGTGCCTGTAACAGCCGGGACATCCTGGAGGCAGCAGGGGCAGATGGCAGGGATAGCAGAAGTGCAGAGCCTCAGCAGGACACGCTGTGTCTGTAACAGCCGGGACATGCTGGAGGCAGCAGGGGCAGATGGCTGGGATAGCAGAAGTGCCTCAGCAGCACGCACTGTGCCTGTAACAGCCAGGACATGCTGGAGGCAGCAGGGGCAGATGGCTGGGATAGCAGAAGTGCAGAGCCTCAGCAGCACGCACTGTGCCTGTAACAGCCAGGACATGCTGGAGGCAGCAGGGGCAGATGGCTGGGATAGCAGAAGTGCAGAGCCTCAGCAGCACGCACTGTGCCTGTAACAGCCGGGACATGCTGGAGGCAGCAGGGGCAGATGGCTGGGATAGCAGAAGTGCAGAGCCTTAGCAGCACACACTGTGGCTGTAACAGCCGGGACATGCTGGAGGCAGCAGGGGCAGATGGCTGGGATAGCAGAAGTGCCTCAGCAGCATACACTGTGCCTGTAACAGCCAGGACATGCTGGAGGCAGCAGAAGCAGATGGCTGGGATAGCAGAAGTGCAGAGCCTCAGCAGCACACACTGTGCCTGTAACAGCCAGGACATGCTGGAGGCTGCAGGGGCAGATGGCTAGGATAGCAGAAGTGCAGAGCCTCAGCAGCACACACTGTGCCTGTAACAGCTGGGACATGCTGGAGGCAGCAGGGGCAGATGGCTGGGATAGCAGAAGTGCAGAGCCTCAGCAGCACACACTGTGCCTGTAACAGCTGGGACATGCTGGAGGCAGCAGGGGCAGATGGCTGGGATAGCAGAAGTGCAGAGCCTCAGCAGCACACACTGTCCCTGTAACAGCCGGGACATCCTGGAGGCAGCAGGGGCAGATGGATGGGATAGCAGAATGCAGAGCCTCAGCAGCACACACTGTGCCTGTAACAGCCGGGACATGCTGGAGGCAGCAGGGGCAGATGGCTGGGATAGCAGAAGTACAGAGCCTCAGCAGCACACGCTGTGCGTGTAACAGTCGGGACATGCTGGAGGCAGCAGGGACAGATGGCTGGGATAGCAGTAGTGCAGAGCTTCAGCGCCACACACTATGCCTGTAACAGCCGGGACATGCTGGAGGCAGCAGGGGCAGATGGCTGGGATAGCAGAAGTGCAGAGCCTCAGCAGCACACACTGTGCCTGTAACAGCCGGGACATGCTGGAGGCAGCAGGGGCAGATGGCTGAGATAGCAGAAGTGCCTCAGCAGCACACACTGTGCCTGTAACAGCCGGGACATGCTGGAGGCAGCAGGGGCAGATGGCTGGGATAGCAGAAGTGCAGAGCCTCAGCAGCACACACTGTGCCTGTAACAGCCGGGACATGCTGGAGGCAGCAGGGGCAGATGGCTGGGATAGCAGAAGTGCAGAGCCTCAGCAGCACACGCTGTGCGTGTAACAGTCGGGACATGCTGGAGGCAGCAGGGGCAGATGGCTGGGATAGCAGTAGTGCAGAGCTTCAGCGCCACACACTATGCCTGTAACAGCCGAGACATGCTGGAGGCAGCAGAAGCAGATGGCTGGGATAGCAGAAGTGCAGAGCCTCAGCAGCACACACTGTGCCTGTAACAGCCGGGACATGCTGGAGGCAGCAGGGGCAGATGGCTGAGATAGCAGAAGTGCCTCAGCAGCACACACTGTGCCTGTAACAGCCGGGACATGCTGGAGGCAGCAGGGGCAGATGGATGGGATAGCAGAATGCAGAGCCTCAGCAGCACACACTGTCCCTGTAACAGCCGGGACATGCTGGAGGCAGCAGGGGCAGATGGATGGGATAGCAGAATGCAGAGCCTCAGCAGCACACACTGTGCCTGTAACAGCCGGGACATGCTGGAGGCAGCAGGGGCAGATGGCTGGGATAGCAGAAGTGCCTCAGCAGCACACACTGTGCCTGTAACAGCCGGGACATGCTGGAGGCAGCAGGGGCAGATGGCTGGGATAGCAGAAGTGCCTCAGCAGCACACACTGTCCCTGTAACAGCCGGGACATGTTGG
This sequence comes from Hyperolius riggenbachi, assembly GCF_040937935.1. Taxonomy (NCBI): domain Eukaryota; kingdom Metazoa; phylum Chordata; class Amphibia; order Anura; family Hyperoliidae; genus Hyperolius; species Hyperolius riggenbachi. Next base: position 257,170,962 of record NC_090655.1, read on the forward strand.
AGGCAGCAGGGGCAGATGGTTGGGATAGCAGAAGTGCCTCAGCAGCACACACTGTCCCTGTAACAGCCGGGACATGCTGGAGGCAGCAGGGGCAGATGGCTGGGATAGCAGAAGTGCAGAGCTTCAGCAGCACACACTGTGCCTGTAACAGCCGGGACATGCTGGAGGCAGCAGGGGCAGATGGCTGGGATAGCAGAAGTGCAGAGCCTCAGCAGCACACACTGCCTGTAACAACCGGGACATGCTGGAGGCAGCAGGGGCAGATGACTGGGATAGCAGAAATGCAGAGCCTCAGCAGCACACACTGCCTGTAACAGCCGGGACATGCTGGAGGCAGCAGGGGCAGATGGCTGGGATAGCAGAAGTGCAGAGCTTCAGCAGCACACACTGTGCCTGTAACAGCCGGGGCATGCTGGAGGCAGCAGGGGCAGATGACTGGGATAGCAGAAGTGTACAGCCTCAGCAGCACACGCTGTGCGTGTAACAGCCGGGACATGCTGGAGGCAGCAGGGACAGATGGCTGAGATAGCAGAAGTGCCTCAGCAGCACACACTGTGCCTGTAACAGCCGGGACATGCTGGAGGCAGCAGGGGCAGATGGCTGGGATAGCAGAAGTGCAGAGCCTCAGCAGCACACACTGTGCCTGTAACAGCCGGGACATGCTGGAGGAAGCAGGGGCAGATGGCTGGGATAGCAGAAGTGCAGAGCCTCAGCAGCACACACTGTGCCTGTAACAGCCGGGACATGCTGAAGGCAGCAGGGGCAGATGGCTGGGATAGCAGAAGTGCAGAGCTTCAGCAGCACACACTGCCACCATGGAGGTATCTCTCACCTGATGGTAAAAGGATCTTTCAATAATAAATAGTTCTACTCCAACACGAGCTGCATAATGTCACATATGAAGTCATTGTGTACATCCCAACCAGGGAATGCTTCATTCAGGAAAACACTGTCTAATACTTCTGTACAAAACCAGGGATCCTTAGTTACATTTACTGCAGTAACCAAGTCATCTAACCAACTATTCATCAGTGTGACCCCTTATCTGGTGACTGTCAGTTAGGGCATGACAGGTTTTGCTGCCAGCTCCGGGAATAGTACATAGGCATGCTGCCAGTTAGTGTAGGACTGTCCAGATAAGGTGTCATATGAATGAACCGTTGGTTAGCTTACTGAGTTACTGCAGTATCTAGCTTGGAATTCCTGTTTTATAACATAACAGTATAAACAATGCCAAGACCCATCTGTGAAGACTGGAGAGCTCTGGGGGGACAGGTGTGACACAACAAGGGGCCTCTCACCATAACAGGTGGCAGTAGTGCCTCAGCAGCACACGCTGTGCCTGTAAAAGCCAGGACATGCTGGAGGCAGCAGGGGCAGATGGCTGGGATAGCAGAAGTACAGAGCCTCAGCAGCACACACTGTGCCTGTAACAGCCGGGACATCCTGGAGGCAGCAGGGGCAGATGGCAGGGATAGCAGAAGTGCAGAGCCTCAGCAGCACACGCTGTGTCTGTAACAGCCGGGACATGCTGGAGGCAGCAGGGGCAGATGGCTGGGATAGCAGAAGTGCCTCAGCAGCACGCACTGTGCCTGTAACAGCCAGGACATGCTGGAGGCAGCAGGGGCAGATGGCTGGGATAGCAGAAGTGCAGAGCCTCAGCAGCACGCACTGTGCCTGTAACAGCCAGGACATGCTGGAGGCAGCAGGGGCAGATGGCTGGGATAGCAGAAGTGCAGAGCCTCAGCAGCACGCACTGTGCCTGTAACAGCCGGGACATGCTGGAGGCAGCAGGGGCAGATGGCTGGGATAGCAGAAGTGCAGAGCCTTAGCAGCACACACTGTGGCTGTAACAGCCGGGACATGCTGGAGGCAGCAGGGGCAGATGGCTGGGATAGCAGAAGTGCCTCAGCAGCATACACTGTGCCTGTAACAGCCAGGACATGCTGGAGGCAGCAGAAGCAGATGGCTGGGATAGCAGAAGTGCAGAGCCTCAGCAGCACACACTGTGCCTGTAACAGCCAGGACATGCTGGAGGCTGCAGGGGCAGATGGCTAGGATAGCAGAAGTGCAGAGCCTCAGCAGCACACACTGTGCCTGTAACAGCTGGGACATGCTGGAGGCAGCAGGGGCAGATGGCTGGGATAGCAGAAGTGCAGAGCCTCAGCAGCACACACTGTGCCTGTAACAGCTGGGACATGCTGGAGGCAGCAGGGGCAGATGGCTGGGATAGCAGAAGTGCAGAGCCTCAGCAGCACACACTGTCCCTGTAACAGCCGGGACATCCTGGAGGCAGCAGGGGCAGATGGATGGGATAGCAGAATGCAGAGCCTCAGCAGCACACACTGTGCCTGTAACAGCCGGGACATGCTGGAGGCAGCAGGGGCAGATGGCTGGGATAGCAGAAGTACAGAGCCTCAGCAGCACACGCTGTGCGTGTAACAGTCGGGACATGCTGGAGGCAGCAGGGACAGATGGCTGGGATAGCAGTAGTGCAGAGCTTCAGCGCCACACACTATGCCTGTAACAGCCGGGACATGCTGGAGGCAGCAGGGGCAGATGGCTGGGATAGCAGAAGTGCAGAGCCTCAGCAGCACACACTGTGCCTGTAACAGCCGGGACATGCTGGAGGCAGCAGGGGCAGATGGCTGAGATAGCAGAAGTGCCTCAGCAGCACACACTGTGCCTGTAACAGCCGGGACATGCTGGAGGCAGCAGGGGCAGATGGCTGGGATAGCAGAAGTGCAGAGCCTCAGCAGCACACACTGTGCCTGTAACAGCCGGGACATGCTGGAGGCAGCAGGGGCAGATGGCTGGGATAGCAGAAGTGCAGAGCCTCAGCAGCACACGCTGTGCGTGTAACAGTCGGGACATGCTGGAGGCAGCAGGGGCAGATGGCTGGGATAGCAGTAGTGCAGAGCTTCAGCGCCACACACTATGCCTGTAACAGCCGAGACATGCTGGAGGCAGCAGAAGCAGATGGCTGGGATAGCAGAAGTGCAGAGCCTCAGCAGCACACACTGTGCCTGTAACAGCCGGGACATGCTGGAGGCAGCAGGGGCAGATGGCTGAGATAGCAGAAGTGCCTCAGCAGCACACACTGTGCCTGTAACAGCCGGGACATGCTGGAGGCAGCAGGGGCAGATGGATGGGATAGCAGAATGCAGAGCCTCAGCAGCACACACTGTCCCTGTAACAGCCGGGACATGCTGGAGGCAGCAGGGGCAGATGGATGGGATAGCAGAATGCAGAGCCTCAGCAGCACACACTGTGCCTGTAACAGCCGGGACATGCTGGAGGCAGCAGGGGCAGATGGCTGGGATAGCAGAAGTGCCTCAGCAGCACACACTGTGCCTGTAACAGCCGGGACATGCTGGAGGCAGCAGGGGCAGATGGCTGGGATAGCAGAAGTGCCTCAGCAGCACACACTGTCCCTGTAACAGCCGGGACATGTTGGAGGCAGCAGGGGCAGATGGTTGGGATAGCAGAAGTGCCTCAGCAGCACACACTGTCCCTGTAACAGCCGGGACATGCTGGAGGCAGCAGGGGCAGATGGCTGGGATAGCAGAAGTGCAGAGCTTCAGCAGCACACACTGTGCCTGTAACAGCCGGGACATGCTGGAGGCAGCAGGGGCAGATGGCTGGGATAGCAGAAGTGCAGAGCCTCAGCAGCACACACTGCCTGTAACAACCGGGACATGCTGGAGGCAGCAGGGGCAGATGACTGGGATAGCAGAAGTGCAGAGCCTCAGCAGCACACACTGCCTGTAACAGCCGGGACATGCTGGAGGCAGCAGGGGCAGATGGCTGGGATAGCAGAAGTGCAGAGCTTCAGCAGCACACACTGTGCCTGTAACAGCCGGGGCATGCTGGAGGCAGCAGGGGCAGATGACTGGGATAGCAGAAGTGTACAGCCTCAGCAGCACACGCTGTGCGTGTAACAGCCGGGACATGCTGGAGGCAGCAGGGACAGATGGCTGAGATAGCAGAAGTGCCTCAGCAGCACACACTGTGCCTGTAACAGCCAGGACATGCTGAAGGCAGCAGGGGCAGATGGCTGGGATAGCAGAAGTGCAGAGCTTCAGCAGCACACACTGCCTGTAACAGCCGGGACATGCTGGAGGCAGCAGGGGCAGAGGGCTGGGATAGCAGAAGTGCAGAGCCTCAGCAGCACACACTGTGCCTGTAACAGCCGGCACATGCTGGAAACAGCAGGGGCAGATGGCTGGGATAGCAGAAGAAGTGTGTGCTGCTTAGGCTCTGCACTTCTGCTATCCCAGCCATCTGCCCCTGCTGCCTCCAGCATGTCCCGGCTGTTACAGGCACAGTGTGCGCTGCTGAGGCACTTCTGCTATCCCAACCATCTGCCCCTGCTGCCTCCAGCATGTCCCGGCTGTTACAGGCACAGTGTGCGCTGCTGAGGCACTTCTGCTATCCCAACCATCTGCCCCTGCTGCCTCCAGCATGTCCTGGCTGTTACAGGCACAGCGTGTGCTGCTGAGGCTTTGCACTTCTGCTATCCCAGCCATCTGCCCCTGCTGCCTCCAGCATGTCCCGGCTGTTATAGGCACAGTGTGTGCTGCTGAGGCTCTGCACTTCTGCTATCCCAGCCATCTGCCCCTGCTGCCTCCAGCATGTCCCGGCTGTTACAGGCACAGTGTGTGCTGCTGAGGCACTTCTACTATCCCAGCCATCTGTCCCTGCTACCTCCAGCATGTCCCGGCTGTTACAGGCACAGTGTGTGCTGCTGAGGCACTTCTGCTATCCCAGCCATCTGCCCTGCTGCCTCCAGCATGTCCCGGCTGTTACAGGCACAGTGTGCTGCTGAGGCTCTGCACTTCTGCTATCCCAGCCATCTGCCCCTGCTGCCTCCAGCATGTCCTGGCTGTTACAGGCACAGCGTGTGCTGCTGAGGCTTTGCACTTCTGCTATCCCAGCCATCTGCCCCTGCTGCCTCCAGCATGTCCCGGCTGTTATAGGCACAGTGTGTGCTGCTGAGGCTCTGCACTTCTGCTATCCCAGCCATCTTCCCCTGCTGCCTCCAGCATGTCCCGGCTGTTACAGGCACAGTGTGTGCTGCTGAGGCACTTCTACTATCCCAGCCATCTGTCCCTGCTACCTCCAGCATGTCCCGGCTGTTACAGGCACAGTGTGTGCTGCTGAGGCACTTCTGCTATCCCAGCCATCTGCCCTGCTGCCTCCAGCATGTCCCGGCTGTTACAGGCACAGTGTGCTGCTGAGGCTCTGCACTTCTGCTATCCCAGCCATCTGCCCCTGCTGCCTCCAGCATGTCCCGGCTGTTACAGGCACAGTGTGCGCTGCTGAGGCACTTCTGCTATCCTAGCCATCTGTTAAAGCTCAATGCGGCTGATTCACAAACCTTTTCTGTTAAATTATCTCACCTTACTTATTAACTCACATTTTATCTCTCCTTAAATTACTTAACGTTATCGTTTATCTCATGCATTAGCTCCCCTTACAGTTAAGGGGAAAATAATAATGCCTTTTCAGCCACCGGCAAACGAAAATATTCCAAATAGTTTTGACGGTACTTTTTTCATCTAATTTTTGGTACTTTTTTTTGTAAAATGCTTAAAAGTTATTTTGAAAGGAATATGAACATTATTTCCTAGGAGATAACTCAGGAGAAAAAGTTAATTGCATAAGGGTCAATGTGTGGAACACGTACCACTGGGGGTGTTTACTTTATGCGCATCAAACTTTACGCGCGCACTGCACAGAGCGCAGGGCGCTCCGCGCGAAGTGCCCATTAATGCCTATGGGACTTAGCGCGCGCATTGGACTTTGCGCGTGTAAAACTTTACGCACAAAACTTTGCGTGCGATCTGATTGAGAAATCTGGTGCTAACCACCTTAGCACCCTGGTTAGCACGTCTAAAGACTTTAGACGTGCTAAGTAGGTTAGCGCCGCTTTGTGAATCAAGCCCATAGTCTCCAAACCAATGCATAAGTGGCTAGAGGTGCTTGAGATGATGTTGCTCACAAAGGGACACCTCCAGTTATATGTAGCCTTAGAGGACCCCCCACCAGTACCGGCAGTCAAAGAGAGCAGCACTCCCTCCTTTAAAGAGCCTGCTCATTTCTTCCCTCTCCACCACATTACCCCGGGCAATGACCTTCCTAGCCCGCCCCTAAAACACCCTTGCTTTTAATATTACAGTCATACACGGATATCACCACACCCCCTGCTATCATAAGCTCCACCCCTATGTCTCCCTTTAACCAGAACTGAGATGAAAAAGACAGACACTCGCCTAAGAATAGGGATGTTCCTTGATCTCACAGAGGATTCACGGTCCTTTCTGCTTCCCAATGTTCCACCACTGTCCCCTGTTCAAATTCTGCACATTCGGGACTCCTCGGAATGCTTTAGAAGCCCCTGTGCACCCGATTACTTCCGGAGATCAGGGCATCCATATTGCACATACTCGTGTGCAGAGTGGATCCGCTCATCTTACCCATGCAGTAATCCCTGGCATCTAGTGGTTCTCCCCTCCCTGGTGTCTTGTGGTTTCCCCCTTGTCTCCCCTATAGTAATCCCTGGTGTCTAGTGGTTACTCCAAACAGTCACAGTGAGCTGGAAGTCCTGTAACTATGGAGCCACATCCTTATGTCAGCTCTACATCTCCAGCAACTGTCTGGGGGCTAATAATAATTATACAGCAGAGTCTCAGTTATCCAGCACTGACTGGGATCAGCTTATGCCAGATAAGTGTGCTTCCTGCTTGCTTGAGACTCAATATTAAAAATAGGCCTATAGCTAATACAGTACTATACCCCACTCTATATACATTCCATGACTTCTGTATTAAATGCTATAATTCAGTGATTGAAAGTATATTAACCTTGGGGGAGCTGTGGAAGCCGGTCTTTAAAGGGAATCTGAAGTGAAAATAATCTTTAGTACAGCTAAGAAATATAATATGACTAGCACAGATATGAGTCTCATATTGTTTCCAGTACAGGAAGAGATAAGAAATGTCCGTTGTTATCTATGCAAAAGAGCTTCTCTGAGCCCTTCGACCACGCTTGGTCAGCTACAGTGCTGTTTTTTGAAGCACTTTTCTCAACCTGCCTCTCACTGTTTCTTGTTTGTTTAAAGTTTTACTACAGGAACGTTCAAAGGGTCATTTAGCTCTGCTCTGTTTCATAAAAATGTTTAAAAAAAACAAAAAACAATACAACAGAACAAAAATCTGACTCTTTTCTTTGCTACTAACGTTCTATGAATTATCCGTACTACACATATAATTCATTATATCATACGTTTTTTCTGCTTTAGTGACACTTTAAGCCCAGCAGAGCCCACAAACAGCCTAAGAAGTTGGCCTTCACCCAGGGCCGGATTTGTACTTTCCAGCGCCCTAGGCCGGCTGTCACCAACCGCCCGCCCCCCCTTCCCCATTCTGTCCAACTCTGACTAGTTTGAACGGGCCCCCCTCTGTTTTGCTGCTTTGCCCCGTTCAACAAAGAAGCAGTGCAGACTCTGTCCACTCCATGTAATTTTGCGCTCCTGTCTGCATGCACAGCAGGCGATAGTGTTCTGGGCTTGCATACTTCAGAAATGATGCTCATGTATGAGCACTCAGCAGCACTTGTCAAGTACACATACCCATAACACTCCCTCGGCTGCTGTGCACATGCATACAGGAGTGCAAAATCACAAGGAGTCCCATTGGACATCGCTGCTTCTTTGTCCTCTGTGCTACTTGCTGCCATCAGAGCCACAAATAGGGGACAGTGCAGCGCAATGGAGAGAAGCCCATCCAAAACAGAGAACAGGTAAGTAGAAGGATCCGACACTACACACACTGGCATAGATGTAGTGTAATGCTAGGTACACATGATGCAATTTTCTGACAAATTTACTGTCAGGTCGATTATTTCCATCATGTCTGATCTAATTTTAATTTTTCAATCAATTTTCTGTTCACTTCTATGAAAAATCATTCAGAAAATTGATTGGAAAGCAGATCGGACATGTTGGAAATGGTCCATCTGACAGTAAAGCTGTCAGAAAATTGCATTGTGTGTACCCAGCATAAGTTCAGGTGTACTATACACAGTGACAATTTAGCACTTAAGACAGATCTTGAAATCAGTCAGCAGGAAGTTTTGTAACAGAATAACACTTTTTATTGGCTAACCAAAAGAAAAACAGTGAGCCTTTGGTTAATGAGCCGTCTTCAGACTTTGTTACTGTATACAAGATGTTAGGCACACAGCTATATATACAGTCAGTAGGAGATGCATTGATTGTTTTGTAAATATAAATAAATGTAACACAGTTGTCATTCTGTTTCAAAACATCCTGCTTTCACTGATGGTCAACACAGTACTTTGCTGGCAAAAAAAAAGCCAGGAAAGAGTTAAACTGTAACACAAAGAATGTTGTTGTCATTCTCTAGGAGAAAAAAAAAAGCCATACATTTAACAGATCTGAGGTCTTTAACAGCACTGACCTACTAGTAATAAACTAACATCAGTCAGGGAGGGGAAGAGCTGCTAATTCCTGCCCATGAATGTGTGCTGCATGAAAAAAACTAATCGGAACTCAAGAGTTCTGCTACTTGAGCCCATATATTTTTCTTCTCACAGCAGATTGTTTGTCCCCTCTCATCATACAGGTGACAGCAGATGCAGACTGCCATAACACACACTTTGCACAAGTAAGAGAGATGCAGGGATCTCTGGAATTCAGGCATACCAGAGCAAAGCAGGAGAGGTGATTTACTTTGACATGTGACCTCTTATCTCTCCAAGTCCTGCTCCCTGCTGATTTTTATCGCCCTAGGCCATGGCCTCTGTGACCTTCCCAGTAGTCCGGCCCTGCCTTCACCACTGTAAGTACTGCCTGCGATTTGTGCTGGTTGGATGAGACTGGTGGTTAGTGGAGTTCCAGGTAACCGGTACTGTAATAATAACAGAATGTGATGTATCTGTAGATAAGGATGATCTGCAGCAACAGAGAACATTATATTATTATTATTACTGTTATTAATATTACTATTATTATAACTTGTTATAAAATTTGGCTAATTGAACAACCAGAGGCTGCAGTTAGCCTATGTGCCACAAGATGGCAACATCACGTCTTGTAGGTGAAACACAAAGACAGGAAGAAATTAAGCCAAAGACAGGAAATATGTAACATAGAGAGGAAGTGATGTAAAGCAGCAGGGGAGGGAATGAAGTTGAAGGAAGCAAAATGAACACATTGTTGTTGGACGAGGTAATTGTGTAATTCTTGTCATATACTAGCAAATCTATGCCTGTTGGGCATTGCACAGGTTGTAGGATAGACTGCAGTGGGGGGATTACATGGGTATGGGCGAGCAGTGGGGGGTGATTAGTACAGACATAGGTATGGAGAGCAGTGGGGAGATTAGTACAGGTATGGGGGAGCAGTGGGGGGTGATTAGTACAGACATGGGTATGGGGAGAGCAGTGGGGAGATTAGTACAGACATGGGTATGGGGGAGCAGTGGGGGGATTAGTATAGACATGGGTATGAGCGAGTAGTGGGGGGATTAGTACAGACATGGGTATGGGGGAGCAGTGGGGGATTAGTACAGACATGGGTATGGGAGAGCAGTGGGGAGATTAGTACAGACATGGGTATGGGGAGCAGTGGGGGATTAGTATAGACATGGGTATGGGTGAGCAGTGGGGAGATTAGTACAGACATGGGTATGGGGGAGCAGTGGGGGGATTAGTACAGACATGGGTATGGGGGAGCAGTGGGGGGATTAGTACAGACATGGGTATGGGGGAGCAGTGGGGGGATCAGTACAGACATGGGTATAGCGGAGCAGTGGGGGGATTAGTACAGACATGGCTATGGGGGAGCAGTGGGGGGATTAGTACAGACATCGGTATGGGGGAACAGTGGGGGGATTAGTACAGACATGGGTATGGGGGAGCAGTAGGGAGATTAGTACAGACATGGGTATGGGGAGCAGTGTGGGGATTAGTACAGACATGGGTATGGGTGAGCAGTGAGGGGATAAGTACAGACATGGGTATGGGGGAGCAGTGGGGAGATTAGTACAGACATGGGTATGAGCGAGTAGTGGGGGGATTAGTACAGACATGGGTATGGGTGAGCAGTGGGGAGATTAGTATAGACATGGGTATGGGGGGGGATTAGTACAGACATGGGTATGGGTGGGTAGTGGGGGGATTAGTACAGACATGGGTATGGGTGGGTAGTGGGGGGATTAGTACAGACATGGGTATGGGGGAGCAGTGGGGGGTGTTTAGTACAGACATAGGTATGGAGAGCAGTGGGGGATTAGTACAGACATGGGTATGGGGGAGCAGTGGGGGGATTAGTACAGACATGGGTATGGGGGAGCAGTGGGGAGATTAGTACAGACATGGGTATGGGGAGCAGTGGGGAGATTAGTACAGACATGGGTATGGTGAGCAGTGGGGGGATTAGCACAGACATGAGTATGGGGGAGCAGTGGGGAGATTAGTGCAGACATGGGTAGGGGTGAACAGTGGGGGATTGGTACAGGCATGGATATGGGAGAGCAGTGGGGGGATTGGTAGACATGGGTATGGGGTAGCAGTGGGGGGATTAGTACAGACATGGGTATGGGGAGCAGTGGGGGGATTGGTACAGACAATGGGTATGAGGGAGCAGTGGGGAGATTAGTACAGACATGGGTATGGAGGAGCAGTGGGGGGATTAGTACAGACATGGGTATGGGGGAGCAGTGGGGGGATTAGTACAGGCATGGGTATGGGGGAGCAGTGGGGGGATTAGTACAGGCATGGGTATGGGGGAGCAGTGGGAGGATTAGTACAGACATGGGTATGGGAGAGCAGTGGGGAGATTAGTACAGACATGGGTATGGGGGAGCAGTGGGGGATTAGTACAGACATGGGTATGGGAGAGCAGTGGGGAGATTAGTACAGACATGGGTATGGGGAGCAGTGGGGGATTAGTATAGACATGGGTATGGGTGAGCAGTGGGGAGATTAGTACAGACATGGGTATGGGGGAGCAGTGGGGGGATTAGTACAGACATGGGTATGGGGGAGCAGTGGGGGGATTAGTACAGACATGGGTATGGGGGAGCAGTGGGGGGATCAGTACAGACATGAGTATAGCGGAGCAGTGGGGGGATTAGTACAGACATGGCTATGGGGGAGCAGTGGGGGGATTAGTACAGACATCGGTATGGGGGAACAGTGGGGGGATTAGTACAGACATGGGTATGGGGGAGCAGTAGGGAGATTAGTACAGACATGGGTATGGGGAGCAGTGTGGGGATTAGTACAGACATGGGTATGGGTGAGCAGTGAGGGGATAAGTACAGACATGGGTATGGGGGAGCAGTGGGGAGATTAGTACAGACATGGGTATGAGCGAGTAGTGGGGGGATTAGTACAGACATGGGTATGGGGGAGCAGTGGGGAGATTAGTACAGACATGGGTATGAGCGAGTAGTGGGGGGATTAGTACAGACATGGGTATGGGTGAGCAGTGGGGAGATTAGTGAAGACATGGGTATGGAGGGGGATTAGTACAGACATGGGTATGGGTGGGTAGTGGGGGGATTAGTACAGACATGGGTATGGGTGGGTAGTGGGGGGATTAGTACAGACATGGGTATGGGGGAGCAGTGGGGGGTGATTAGTACAGACATAGGTATGGAGAGCAGTGGGGGATTAGTACAGACATGGGTATGGGGGAGCAGTGAGGGATTAGTACAGACATGGGTATGGGGGAGCAGTGGGGAGATTAGTACAGACATGGGTATGGGGAGCAGTGGGGAGATTAGTACAGACATGGGTATGGTGAGCAGTGGGGGGATTAGCACAGACATGGGTATGGGGGAGCAGTGGGGAGATTAGTGCAGACATGGGTAGGGGTGAACAGTGGGGGATTGGTACAGGCATGGATATGGGAGAGCAGTGGGGGGATTGGTAGACATGGGTATGGGGTAGCAGTGGGGGGATTAGTACAGACATGGGTATGGGGAGCAGTGGGGGGTTTGGTACAGACAATGGGTATGAGGGAGCAGTGGGGAGATTAGTACAGACATGGGTATGGAGGAGCAGTGGGGGGATTAGTACAGACATGGGTATGGGGGAGCAGTGGGGGGATTAGTACAGGCATGGGTATGGGGGAGCAGTGGGGGGATTAGTACAGACATGGGTATGGGGAGCAGTGGGGGGATTAGTACAGACATCAGTATGGGTGAGCAGTGGGGAGATTAGTACAGACATGGGTATGGGGGAGCAGTGGGGAGATTAGTACAGACATGGGTATGGGGAGCAGTGGGGAGATTAGTACAGACATGGGTATGGTGAGCAGTGGGGGGATTAGCACAGACATGGGTATGGGGGAGCAGTGGGGAGATTAGTGCAGACATGGGTAGGGGTGAACAGTGGGGGATTGGTACAGGCATGGATATGGGAGAGCAGTGGGGGGATTGGTAGACATGGGTATGGGGTAGCAGTGGGGGGATTAGTACAGACATGGGTATGGGGAGCAGTGGGGGGTTTGGTACAGACAATGGGTATGAGGGAGCAGTGGGGAGATTAGTACAGACATGGGTATGGAGGAGCAGTGGGGGGATTGGTACAGACATGGGTATGGGGGAGCAGTGGGGGGATTAGTACAGGCATGGGTATGGGGGAGCAGTGGGGGGATTAGTACAGACATGGGTATGGGGAGCAGTGGGGGGATTGGTACAGACATCGGTATGGGTGAGCAGTGGGGAGATTAGTACAGACATGGGTATGGGGGAGCAGTGGGGGGATTAGTACAGACATGGGTATGGGGGAGCAGTGGGGAGATTAGTACAGACATGGGTATGGGGGAGCAGTGGGGGGATTAGTACAGACATGGGTATGGGGGAGCAGTGGGGAGGTCAGTACAGACATGGGTATGGGGGAGCAGTGGGGGGATTAGTACAGACATGGGTATGGGGGAGCAGTGGGGGGATTAGTACAGACGTGGGTATGGGGGAGCAGTGGGGAGATTAGTACAGACGTGGGTATGGGGAAGCAGTGGGGGGATTAGTACAGACGTGGGTATGGGGGAGCAGTGGGGGGATTAGTACAGACATGGGTATGGAAGAGCAGTAGGGAGATTAGTACAGACATGGGTATGGGGGAGCAGTGGGGGGATTAGTACAGACATGGGTACGGGGGAGCAGTGGGGGGATTAGTGCAGACATGGGTATGGGGGAGCAGTAGGGAGATTAGTACAGACATGGGTATGGGGGAGCAGTGGGGGGATTAGTACAGACATGGGTATGGGGAGCAATGGGGAGGATTAGTGAAGACATGGGTTTGGGGGAGCAGTGGGGGAGATTAGTACAGACATGGGTATGGGGGAGCAGTGGGGAGATTAGTACAGACATGGGTATGGGGGAGCAGTGGGGGGATTAGTACAGACATGGGTATGGGGGAGCAGTGGGGGGGATTAGTACAGACATGGGTATGGGGGAGCAGTGGGGGATTAGTACAGACATGGGTATGGGAGAGCAGTGGGGAGATTAGTACAGACATGGGTATGGGGGAGCAGTGGGGGATTAGTACAGACATGGGTATGGGGGAGCAGTGGGGGAGATTAGTACAGACATGGGTATGGGGTCCTATGATTAAGGACCAGTGTGTGTCCAAAACATGTTGGCAAACCTTTTAAGCTGTGTGACCTGTATTTAATAAAGATTTTGATATTTTCTTGGAACATTGAGTGGAACTTCACCTTTTTCATCGACTGAGCAGTGGGGGGATTAGTACAGACGTGGGTATGGGGGAGCAGGGGGGAGATTAGTCATTCCTATTACTACTATTTTCAAACTTACATCCAATTTATATAATTTAACAGTTTTTGTGCCTCCTCTTTACTGTTTAATAATTACCACACTGCCCCTAAATTTCCACACCCCTCCATTTTTGATGGCTTGTGGACTGCAGCATGCTGTGAGTATAGTGCACAGGTAGCTAGAAACCAACATTTTATTCTTTCCTGTAATACTCTGCATGGCCCTACCACCCACAAGTGACAAGTCACTTTATTCTCTATCAAAAGGCAGCAACATCCTGTACAGGACCACTGAGGATGGACAAGGACCAGGGTCACATGACCGAGAGAATATTCAACCTTATCCTGGAGATCATCTGTCTGCTGACTGGAGAGGTGGGTGGATTCTGGGAGGTCACATGTCATAATACAATACAATACAATAACATTTGTAAAGCGCTTTTCTCCCATAGGACTCTATCTCTAATAATAAAACACACAGCTGACTGGAGAGGTGAGGAGGATTCTGGGAGGTCATGTGACATTATTGTTGGTCTTTCCATACAGAGTTTTCCTCCAGTGAAGTCTGGTGATCATGTGACCATCACGGTGCCCCCACCTCATTCCCTGATATCTGAAGGACACAACAAGCAGAAGATTATGGCAGTCACCAGGAAGATGATGGAGCTGCTGACAGGAGAGGTGAGCAGTGCTAGTAATTGTGGGATATTATCCAGTAATAGCAAGGGGTGTGTCTGGGTAGTGACTGTATCATTGTGTGTGTCAGGTTCCTATGAGGAGTCAGGAAATCACTGTCTGTTTCTCCGTGGAGGAGTGGCAGCATATAGAACGACACAAGGACCTTTACAAGGATGCCATGATAGTTACATAGTTATATGCATTGAAAAAAGACATATGCCTATTGAGTTCAATCAGAAAATAACGTACGACACTAGCCTGAACCCTCACATATCCCTGTTGATCCAGAGGAAGGTAAAAAACCCTTACAAGGTATGATCCAATTAACCCAACAAGGAAAAAAAACTCCTTCCCGACTCCAGGTGGCAATCAAGATAAAAACCCTGACATTTATACATGTTAATTAGATCTCCTCTAAGGCGCCTTTTCTCCAGACTAAATATCTAACCTTTCCTGGTAAGTGAGACCTTCCATCCCTCGTATCAATATTGTTGCTCATCTCTGCACCTGCTCTAAAACTGCAATATCTCTCCTGTAATGTGGTGCCCAGAACTGAACTCCATATTCCAGATGCAGCCTTACTAGAGAGTTAAACAGGGGCAATATTATGCTAGCATCACGAGACTTTATTTCCCTTTTAATACATCCCCAAATTTTGTTTGCTTTAGCTGCAGCAGCTTGGCATTGAAAAGGATTGTTTAACTTGTTGCTGATGAGTGCTCCTAAGTCCTTCTCTTTGTTTGATGTCCCCATCTGTATCCCGTTTATTTTGTATGGTGCTAGACCATTGGTATGACCAAAATACATGAGTTTCCATTTTTCAACATTGAATGTTATCTGCCATCTATGTGCCAATATAGCCATCCTATCCAGTCCCTTTTGCAATATGTCACTATCTCCCTGAGAATTAATGATTCTGCACAATCATCTGAAAAAATAGCAACATTGATTTCTACTTCATCTACTAGGTCATTGAAGAGCACTGCGCCCAGTAATGACCCCTATAGGATCCTACTGCTAACAGTCACCCATTTTTAATATGATCCATTGACCACAACTCTTTGTTTTCTGTCCAAATTATTGTGTTTTAAATGTAACTTCAGTTCCGTCTTCTGACGGTGCCGAAGTTACTCCCTGTGCACTGCTATAGCCGTAATTCCTATTATGGCCTATGGTGGCGCCAGCTGCGCCGAAGTCTCCAGCGCTGGATTCACCGTGTTTGCTTCTCAAGTCCTGTATCCTCAACTTTTGCACCAGACTGTTGTAGGGAACAGTATCAAAGGCCTTTGCAGAGTCCAAGTATATCACATCTACAGCATTCCCAATATCCACACTAGTGTTCACCATGAGGGTTCTTAGAGACCACAAACTGTTCATGTTTTCCTTTGCATATGTTCTTATCTGTGTTACCATTTTAAAGTATCTTTTATTTTTGTGCACTTAGGGTGGAAAACAACTAAACACTGTGATTAAATGGAAAGTAGAGACGTATGTGAGGAGTGATCAGCAGTCTATGGAGCAGGGTAACATGATGGGGACAATTAAAAAGGAAGAAGAAGAGACATATGTGAGGAGTGATCAGCAGTCTATGGAGGAGGGTGACATAAGGACAATAAAAGAAGAGACATGTATGAGGGGTGATCAGCAGTCTGTGGAGGAGGGTGACATGATGAGGACAATAAAAGAGGAAGAAGAGGAGACATATGTGAGGAGTGATCAGCAGTCTGTGGATGAGGGTGACATGATGAGGACAATAAAAGAGGAAGAAGAAGAGACGTATGTGAAGAGTCATCAGCAGTCTATGGAGCAGGGTAACATGATGGGGACAATTAAAAAGGAAGAAGAAGAGACATATGTGAGGAGTGATCAGCAGTCTATGGAGGAGGGTGACATAAGGACAATAAAAGAAGAGACATGTATGAGGGGTGATCAGCAGTCTGTGGAGGAGAGTGACATGATGAGGACAATAAAAGAGGAAGAAGAAGAGATGTATGTGAGGAGTGATCAGCAGTCTATGGAGGAGAGTGACTGGATGAGACCATATAAGGAGGAAGAAGAAGAGACCTATGTGAGGAGTGATCAGCAGTTTGTGGAGGAGGGTGACATGAGCAGATCTGAGGAGGAAGACTTTATCACAGGAATGAGCATTGGTGAGTGATAAACATTAGAGATGAAAAATATGTATTAAGCTAAATAAGAAACATGTCCCTGCTGGGCACAGTATAGATCACCTGATGCCAGTAGGTGGGGGAGAGCGCTAGCTACATGATACCCCCCTCTCTTCCGATTGCCGCCGGCGCCTATGCCCGTCAGGAAATCCTGTTCTGAACGGGATTTCCTTCAGGGCTTTCTCCGTCGCCATGGCGACGAACGGACTGACGCCATTGACGTCGTGACGTCATAGGGAGTCCCGATCCACCCCTCAGCGCTGCCTGGCACTGATTGGCCAGGCTGCGCACGGGGTCTGCGGGAGGAGGGGCCCTCTTTCGCGTCGGGTAGCGGCGCATCGGCGGCGATCGCAGCAAACACACAGCTAGCAAAGTGCTAGCTGCGTGTTTGAAAAAAAAAATATTCAAATCGGCCCTGCAGGGCCTGAGTGGTGACCTCCGGCGTCTCTGGATGAGCTCAACTCGTCCAGAACGCTAGGGAGGTTAAGCTGCAGCTCCTCAGTTTGAATCCCTCACCGCGGGGGACTTAGGAAGTTTTTGGGAGCCGAGTCCTCCCAAAGACCGGTGGCTCCATACGGCGCACATGTGAGTGCACAAGAGTCCGAGTACTCCTGAAGACTTCCGATGTCCCCTGCAGTGGGGGATTCAAACTGAGGAGCTGACGCTTAAATGAGGAGTGAGAGGAGCAGGAAGGATCTATAGGACCCAGAGCCTTCCCTCTCCTTAGGTAAGTATCTGGCTTTTTTTCTTTCAGTTCCCATTGACTATAAGTAGAGGATGCACGGGTGCTCCAACCCCTCCCCCAGAGGAGACCCCTAGTTCAAGATAAATATATGCAAATCAAGGATAAGCTAGAGGAGCTCAGACTGAGTTACAGGAGATGTTGCGTTTCTCTCAATAGAGAACTTGCTGCACTCTGTACATATGTCATTTAGTGTTGTCTGTTAAGACTCCCCTGGAGGAGGTAGAGCAGATCACCCACCACCCGCACATTGACCTATAGACAAACACATAGGGGAGCGGATAAGAGTAAACAAGATTGCTAATGTATTCCTCTCATAACATATATAATAACGTCTTTGAAAATATAACGTATACATGTAAACTAAGGGTCAGGACCGAAAAGGTCTAGTAGGTCATTAGCTTTCCTGTCCACCTGCAATACAGTATAATCTTGTTATAGAAACCGCCAAGGGACCAGGAGAAGTGGTTTACTAGATCATAAATTTACTATATCAGAAATTGTCCTAGAAATGGCCCAGCATGCCCTGGAGCATTCTCTGCTGCAAAGGAGCAACTCTGTCCTCCCATTGGAGGTACAGTACAGGCACTTGCACATTTGGAGGATTACAAGGCTAAAGGCCCATACACACGTCTGATTTTCCGGAACGACGGGTTGTTTGAACGTTCCGTCGTTCAGACGTCCGCCCGCTAAATCGGGCGTGTGTACAGACTGTCGTTCGCGTGATAAGACTGAGTTTGAGCGATCCGCCGGCGACAGTCTGTACACACGCCCGATTTAGCGGGCGGACGTCTGAACGACGGAACGTTCAAACGACCCGTCGTTCCGGAAAATCAGACGTGTGTATGGGCCTTTAGTATACCTTAGGTCTGAATAGCCAGGCTGGACAAATTGCTGGTAAAGTATTCAGGGCTCTTTAAAAATTGCAGCCGTCACTGAATAGAGGCAGCCACTTGCTTGCTGCGAGGGGTTCGGATACTTATTATATTAGAGTTTATTATACCAGACTTTGCTCCCATAGTCTTATAATGGAGATTGGCCGGGACCTGGAGTGGTGGTTTACTATACCAGAATGTTTACTATAACAGAGTTTATTATAACGTGGTTATACTGTACCAACAATTAACAGCTTATTGTTTTCCCCCCTGCATACTGCTGGTGTAGTTTGTGTGTAATCTCACATAGGCAACATTTCCAAGGCTAGTTGTACCATCTGCTGCAGTAAGGAGAAAGCCTGTGCACCCATATAAAATCTCTTCAGTGACACATGTGTTCGTTATCTCCGAGATATAAGGAGTTCATCTTGCGCATCACATAGTGCGCTCCAGCTGCAGTTGAAGTGTTAGCAGGGGATCTGGTGTAGTAGCATAAGCCCGCACAGAGTCTTTCTTTGCACCCTCGTTATAGATGTCAAGCTTGTGTGTCGTCCTGCTATGGACAGACAGAGTTCTCTCAGCTCTCAGTGAAATAAGTTTCTGCAGGGCCTGTTAAGAAATGCAGGGTTAGCTAGGAGAGCAGAAATCACACTCCAGTTTAATAATATGTACAACATCACAGCACGTGTTTAGCAGATTTTGCATGCATATTTCAGCACTAAACCCATGTTAAGTGTAGCTGGTGGGTTCATACAGACAGTTTATCCAGGGTTTTATTTGCAGCTGTTCGCACAGTTTGAGGGTGTGTGATTGGTGCACAGGTCACACTGAAAAGATTGCCATGTAGTGCCATTTATAAATGGGGCCTCCTGATGCATACATGTTTACGCGTCGCTGATTAGCTGGGGGGTGGCTCTCCCTGCTGCCACAAAACTGCCCGGCGGCATTGAGTACTATTCCCCCTCCGGGTTGTCGCAACTCGGAGGCCAGGCTGTGGAGTTGGCGTTGAGGAGTCGGAGCATATTTTGGACACCTGCAATTCACTTTTTCACCTGTGTTTTCTCCTAGGAGAAAAATGTTCATGTTTGATTTAAAATAACTTTTTAGCACCTTGCAATGGAAAAAAGTATCAAAAAGTAGGTAAAAAGTACTTTCAAAATTATTTTGAGAATTGTTTTTTTTTTTTTTTTTGCTTCCTAGTGGTTTAAAAGGCATTTTAAAATATCACCTAGGAGAAAACTCAGGTCAAAAGGTGAATTACATACGGCCCCTGGAGTCAGAGTCGGTGGTTTCATTAAAGGGGAACTGAAGAGAGAGGTATATGGAGGCTGCCATATTTATTTCCTTTTCATCAATACCAGTTGCCTGGCAGCCCTGCTGGTCTATTTCTCTGCAGTAGTATCTGAATAACACCAGAAACAAGCATGCAGCTAGTCTTGGCAGATCTGACTTTAAAAAAAATTATTTACAGATGTCCACGACATATCAAAATAAAGAACAAGAAACAACCAGCTCCATATATAATAATAACAATGATCTTTATTAAGGAATAAGCTGGATAAAAGCAATTAAATAACCACAGAGGTGGGCAACAACAAAGTGCAGACAAAATAACTGATATGAATCCACAATAAATACCGCAGGGTCTGGGGAACAATCCCTTCTAATGTGCAATACAAGGAAATGTACAGGTATGAGTCGCAGCATGTGAAGAGCGCACCATGCAGTAAATGTGCACGCAGCTAAACTAATATCATACATGTCTACAACGCTGCAACTGCCAAATGCATGCTTACCCTGGAGGCAATGGGGTCCGCACAGTGAGGCCCAGCTCGGTGTCTATCTAACACGTGTCGGACGTCAGTCCTTCATCGGAGAACTTTAAAGTCTGAAACACCTGATCTGCTGCATGCTTGTTCAGGGGCTATGGCTAAATGTATTAGAGGCAGAGGATCAGCAGGGCTGCCAGGCAACTGGTATTGCTTAAAAGGAAATAAACATGGCAGCCTCCATATACCTCTCTCTTCAGTTCCCCTTTAAACTGAGGCGTCGGATGATTTTTGTACCAAAGCCACAGCCCTGGTAAGTATTAGACCAGTGGTCTTCAAACTTGGCTCTCCAGCTGTTAAGGAACTACAAGTGCCACAATATGTCACAGACCGCAAGGCCGGTCTGCGGATAGGGTAAATCGATCAGCGTCAGAAATCCTCTCACACGGTCATTTGTTCATCACGAAGGGTAACCCACGTTCGCAATTTGATGAACTGACTAATGGAGGGAGCGTTCTGCCACTAACGGATTCACCACACACATACAATTCAAAGATCTGCCACCAAGCAAGTTACACAGCCCGCTACTGTAATTTTACTAGGACTTCGAGAACGCTCGATTAACCCTTAGCAGTATGCAGGAACCTGGGTCAGATCATTATATCTGGGCCGGGTTCTCGCATGCGGGTTATAAAGGTATACTTCTATTAAACACAGGGTAGCGAGTTCAGGAGAATAGGTACGATTGTGTATGTTCAGCAACAGGTCATAACCGCTAAACGATTTTTAAAACTTTTAATAACAAAAATGCATTACATACAGTTATATACACCAATTAACATATATACACAGAGCTTAAAAATAAAGAGGAATAAAATCAGAAAATTCTTACTTCGTTATGCTGAGCAGTCCATTTGAAGAATGAAGAAATAGAGTCCAGTTTTAAAAGTAGACATTCAGGTTAAAAGTCCTTATATCACAGCATGCGGCGGTTCTCCGTGGAACGCATGCTTGGACTTCCCTGGTCGATGAAATTTGGAGAACTGGGCAGGTTTGGTCCCGCCCCACTTTTATAGGACCTGAGTTTGGGGCTGTCACTACCTGGAAAGTAGGTGTGTTTAAGGCAGGGTTATCTCCTGGAGGCAAGGTTGCCACCCTCAGACTCAGAGCAAGAAATGTATCAATTTATTAATAATCGGTGTGACTCCGCCCCAGATTGGCGCATCGCAAATCCGAGACTATATTCATAAGAGGCTTGCGACCCTGTATTAAACGAGGCTATACATGCCTAGTCTGTCGCATTCGCTTTACGCAGGCCGGATAAAGTGGTTTTCCTACGGATCTCTGACAGCTAGGAAATTGCAAATCCTGTGTATGATAGAACTGATTTCTAGGTATCAGGAAATGTAATTTTTGTCTTGCTGTGCCAAACCTATTTTGAATTATTAATAAATTAATGTTCCCTTTGTTTGAGGCTATGAGCTTGGAGGGAATTTTTATCTCAGCCAATCTAAGCTGGCTTGGGGGAGATGAGCTGAGGGGCCAAATGGTTTCTGCCCAGGGGAGCTGGCCACTTGTGACATTCTTTCCTGACACAGGATGTGGGGGAAGGTTACTGTTGCCCTCAGTAAGAAGAGAGGAAAAAGGACATCTATTGTACATTTACACAAAACTGACAGTAATTGTGCAGGACCATACGAAAATCGTTGGCGCTTGTGCACGACTTTCCGTAATGTTCGTCACACAATGCATTTTCGTTTCTGAATCCTGACTGTGGCTGTCAGACTCCCGCAATGCATTGTGGGACTTGTTCCTTAGCAGCTGGAGAGCCAAATTTGCAGATCACTGTATTAGAGTAAGGTGTTGGAGTCGGTAGTTTCAGTAAACTGAGGAGTCGGAGTCGGATGATTTTTGTACCAAATCCACAGCCTTGGTAAGAATTAGTTTTGGGTACCTGGAGTTGGAGTCGGATGATTTTTGTACCGACTCCGCTGCCTTGCTCGGCAGGAGATGTAATTCAGGGTCCAGCAACTGCCGTAGCCTTTAATTACCCTTACGCACCCCATGCAGTATTACATAAAGAAACCAGAGAGTGAGGGCACATCTTCCTTAAATTTCCAATCCGTGCAGCAGTCCGGTCCGTCCAACAACAGATCCCCTCAGCATGTATTGTAGGAAATGACCGGCACAGGCAGACTTTGTAGAAAGGATTTTTATTCACCTCCAATAGTGAACAAAATGTAGCCAACATGTTTGAAGCCTCAGATGTAATTCTAGCTCTAGTAAAATAGCTCTCATGCTGCCAAGCAATGGATACACCACCGGATGGAGTGGGCAGCGTCACATTGGCATAGTTCCAACAACGGACTGTCGCTGTTTCGTATAGTATCTCCGTATTGCATTACTGCTATGGGGTGCCTTGTTTCTGCGCTGAGCACCGTGGGCTGAAACGAACTGCTTCGCTCCTGATTGCCTTTTTGACAGTACAAACGTGATATTTGTCTGTCGTATATAAGGAATAAGCAAGTTGGCTATGTCATAGTATAAAAGTGCAGTAACAGGGCAATAGTTGTACGACCATTACAGAAGAGCTCATGGGTACCTATATTCTGATCAGTGTCTTGCAAGTGTGTCCAATCAGGACAAAACATCCTTGGGTTTTTAGGGGAAAAAAAGGAACGGTTTCCCCATCCTGTACTCTACGTTTCGCAAGGAACAGCATCACCTATGCAATATTTTTCTCCCTTAGTTTTGCTTCTCTGTGTGTAAATGACCTCCTGAGGCACTGCGTCTCCACAGTGAAGTAAGGAAAAAGCATCCGTTTTGTATTTTCAAAAGCAAGATTACCTACTTTCTGTGCTGCCGTCAGGATTGCATCTCTGTCTTTAAAAGACCACTGTTGCGAAAATCTTAACATTTAAAATATATGTAAACACATACGAATAAAAAGCATGTTTCTTCCGGAGTAAAATGAGCAATAAATTACTTTTCTTCTCTGTTGCTGTGACTTACAGTAGGTAGTAGAAATCTGACATTACCGACAGGTTTTGGGCTAGTCCATCTCTACATGGGGGATTCTCAGCATGGCCTTTATTCTTTATAAAGACACTTCTTGAAAAAGATGCTAGCCAGCCTCGGTGCTCGCTGCACACTTTTTTGGCAGTTGGATGGAGCAACTGCCATTCACTAAGTGCTTTTGAAAAGAAAGAAAACCCTTAAAATCCCCAGTTAGGAGATGGGCTAGTCCAAAACCTGTCAGTAATGTCAGATTTCTACTACTTACTGTAAGTGACAGCAACATAGGAGAAAAGTAATTTATGGCTCATTTTACTCTGGAAGAAACATACTTCTTGTTTGTATATGTTTACATATATTTAAAGATTTTCGGAATAGTGGTCCTTTAAAGTTTAGCATTTTAAATATTAGTGACCTCGCTGGAGCACCCAGAGGCCTTTGCCTCGTGGGCAAACGATGAGCTCTTTCAGTTACAAACACACAAACACAGGGGAGAAAGTGTCAGCAGGCAGCAATGCCCGCAACAGATCTTCTATACATTTTGGCACATCTCTATCCTCTGAGCTGGCAGGCAGCCTGATTAAACTAAGGTTGTTGCATCTATTGCAGTTTTCCACATCAACGGCTCATTCTTCTGCGGCTTTGCTCTGGTGCTGCAGAGTGAGAATGGCTGCTTCATGTAAGCGTAGCCTCAAATGTGGGGTACACAACCTTTGTGACTCTATCTCTAACATTAGACAATTCCTGCCTCAGCCATTTTCGATTTTAGTCTGTCAATTGTGGACCTAAGTGTAGCTTGTCAGAGTCATGTAGCCTCCATTATGTCAGCACTGTTTGGTAGGAAGTGATGATGTTTCTCTATTTGCAGGGTGCACTCCCGGCATCAGGAACCTCTCAGAGACTCGTCTCTCTGTATCCACAGACTGTACAACGGATGGTGATGGAATTGGACAAGAGTCTCCTGCAGATGTCCTGGTGACCTCAAATATTCCCCCAGACTCCCCTCGCCTTTCTAGCCCTGAGGGACCTCCTACCCTGCACAGCTCTCTAGCTGCTGGAGGGTCTTATTCCTGTTCCACATGTGGGAAATGTTTTGTTCAGAAATCAAGACTTGTTAGACACAAGAAATTTCACACTGTTGAAAAGCCCTATTCATGTACTGAGTGCGGGAAATGTTTTGTTTGGAATTCACATCTGGTCTGTCATAAGAGATCTCACACTGGTGAGAAGCCCTATTCATGTGACGTGTGCGGGAAATGTTTTGGGTTTAAATCACATCTTGTCAGACATGAAAGAACTCACACCGGTGAAAAACCGTATTCATGTGCTGAGTGTGGGAAATGTTTCATACGGAAATCGCATCTGGTTAGACATGAGAAAGCTCACATTAGTGAGAAGCCGTAGTCATGTACTGAGTGTGGGAAATGTATTGGAATTCAAGGAAGCCTTAATCATTATAAAAGATCTCACACAGATGAAAAGCCCAATTCATGTGCTGAGTGTGGGAAATGTATTGTTCAGAACTCAGATCTTGAAAGACATGAGAGATCTCATAGTGGGGAGAAGCCATATTTATGTGCTGACTGTGAAATGTTTTGGATACAAAAGAAGCATTGTTAAACGTAAGAGAACTCAAACTGATGTGTTTCCTTTTTATTTTTTCCATTGCAAAGATTAATAAGTCAGGTGCTATAGCTATGCAAATTAGGCAGGATCTGCAGTCCCATGAAGCCAAGGCTCTCCTGAAGAATAAAAAAAAAAAAGTCAAACCACTTTTATCTGACTGAACAAACACTCCTGATAACAACAGTTGGAAATATATTATTTGTTTTTGTTGGGAGCTCAATGACCAACATTTTATATCTCACTAATGCACAGTTCAGAGTCAGATTTTAACCTGTTAAAGTGAAAATAAATTATGGCTAGGGTAGGATGTATTCTAGATGGTAATGCGATCTGGTGATGTAGTATGTACTGGGCAGATCAGGTGATCCACTGCAAATAGAAGAAAAACAAGAGAGAGAGCACTCACAGTATGTGTAAGGTAACTGGAAGTGGCCTAGTTGGACAGGTCTCAGAAGGGGGAGGGGTGAGTGACGATGCAGCACAAGCCCTCAGGATGGGGAGGGGAGAGTGGCGATGCAGCACAGGCCCTCTGGATGGGGAGGGGAGAGTGACGATGCAGCACAAGCCCTCAGGATGGGGAGGGGAGAGTGACGATGCAGCACAAGCCCTTAGTATGGGGAGGGGAGAGTGACGATGCAGCACAAGCCCTCAGGATGGGAAGGGGAGAGTGATGATGCAGCACAGGCCCTCAGGATGGGGAGGGGAGAGTGACGATGCAGCACAAGCCCTCAGGATGGGGAGGGGAGAGTGACGATGCAGCACAAGCCCTTAGTATGGGGAGGGCAGAGTGACGATGCAGCACAAGCCCTCAGGATGGGGAGGGGAGAGTGACGATGCAGCACAGGCACAAGCTCTCAGGATGGGGAGGGGAGAGTGACGATGTAGCACAGACACAAGCCTTCAGGATGAGGAGGGGAGAGTGGTGATGCCGCACAAGCCCTCAGGATGGGAAGGGGAGAGTGACGAATCAGCACAAGCCTTCAGGATGGGGAGGGGAGAGTGATGATGCAGCACAAGTCCTCAGGATGGGAAGGGGAGAGTGATGATGCAGCACAGGCACAAGCCCTCAGGATGGGGAGGGGAAAGTGATGATGCAGCACAGGCCCTCAGGATGGGGAGGGGAGAGTGACAATGCAGCACAGGCACAAGCCCTCAGTATGGGGAGGGGAGAGTGATGATGCAGCACAGGCACAAGCCCTGAGGATGGGGAGGGGAGAGTGACGTTGCAGCACAGGCACAAGCCCTCAGGGTTGGGAGGGAAGAGTGACGATGCAGCACAGGCACAAGCCCTCAGGATGGGGAGGGGAGAGTGACTATGCCGCACAGGCACAAGCCCTCAGGATGGGGAGGGGAAAGTGATGATCCAGCACAGGCCCTCAGGATGGGGAGGGGAGAGTTACGATGCAGCACAGGCACAGGCCCTCAGGATGGGGAGGAGAGAGTGACGATGCAGCACAGGCACAAGCCCTCAGGATGGGGAGAGGAAAGTGACAATGCAGCACAGGCATAAGCCCTCAGGATGGGGAGGGGAGAGTGATGATGCAGCACAGGCACAAGCCCTCAGGATCGGGAGGGGAAAGTGACGATGCAGCACAGGCATAAGCCCTCAGGATGAAGAGGGGAGAGTGACGATGCAGCACAGGCCCTCAGGATGGGGAGGGGAGAGTGACGATGCAGCACAAGCCCTCAGGATGGAGAGGGGAGAGTGACGATGCAGCACAGGCCCTCAGGATGGGGAGGGGAGAGTGACGATGCAGCACAAGCACTGAGGATGGGGAGGAGAGAGTGACGATGCAGCACAGGCACAAGCCCTCAGTATGGGGAGGGGAGAGTGACGATGCAGCACAAGCCCTCAGGATGGGTAGGGGAGAGCGACGATGCAGCACAGGCACAAGCCCTCAGGACAGGGAGGGGAGAGTGAGGATGCAGCACAAGCCCTCAGAATAGGGAGAGGAGAGTGACGATGCAGCACAGGCACAAGCCCTCAGGATGGGAAGGGGAGAGTGGCGATGCAGCACAGGCACAGGCCCTCAGGATGGGGAGGGGAGAGTGACGATGCAGCACAAGCCCTCAGGATGGGGAGGGGAGAGTGATGATGCAGCACAAGCCCTCAGGATGGGGAGGAGAGAGTGATGATGCAGCACAAGCCCTCAGAATGGGGAGGGGAGAGTGACGATGCAGCACAGGCACAAGCCCTCAGGATGGGGAGGGGAGAGTGACGATGCAGCACAGGCCCTCAGGATAGGGGGGGAGAGTGATGATGCAGCACAGGCCCTCAGGATGGGGAGGGGAGAGTGACTATGCCGCACAGGCACAAGCCCTCAGGATGGGGAGGGGAAAGTGATGATCCAGCACAGGCCCTCAGGATGGGGAGGGGAGGGTTACGATGCAGCACAGGCACAGGCCCTCAGGATGGGAAGGGGAGAGTGATGATGCAGCACAGGCACAAGCCCTCAGGATGGGGAGGGGAAAGTGATGATGCAGCACAGGCCCTCAGGATGGGGAGGGGAGAGTGACAATGCAGCACAGGCACAAGCCCTCAGTATGGGGAGGGGAGAGTGATGATGCAGCACAGGCACAAGCCCTGAGGATGGGGAGGGGAGAGTGACGTTGCAGCACAGGCACAAGCCCTCAGGGTTGGGAGGGAAGAGTGACGATGCAGCACAGGCACAAGCCCTCAGGATGGGGAGGGGAGAGTGACTATGCCGCACAGGCACAAGCCCTCAGGATGGGGAGGGGAAAGTGATGATCCAGCACAGGCCCTCAGGATGGGGAGGGGAGAGTTACGATGCAGCACAGGCACAGGCCCTCAGGATGGGGAGGAGAGAGTGACGATGCAGCACAGGCACAAGCCCTCAGGATGGGGAGAGGAAAGTGACAATGCAGCACAGGCATAAGCCCTCAGGATGGGGAGGGGAGAGTGATGATGCAGCACAGGCACAAGCCCTCAGGATCGGGAGGGGAAAGTGATGATGCAGCACAGGCATAAGCCCTCAGGATGAAGAGGGGAGAGTGACGATGCAGCACAGGCCCTCAGGATGGGGAGGGGAGAGTGACGATGCAGCACAAGCCCTCAGGATGGAGAGGGGAGAGTGACGATGCAGCACAGGCCCTCAGGATGGGGAGGGGAGAGTGACGATGCAGCACAAGCACTGAGGATGGGGAGGAGAGAGTGACGATGCAGCACAGGCACAAGCCCTCAGTATGGGGAGGGGAGAGTGACGATGCAGCACAAGCCCTCAGGATGGGGAGGGGAGAGCGACGATGCAGCACAGGCACAAGCCCTCAGGACAGGGAGGGGAGAGTGAGGATGCAGCACAAGCCCTCAGAATAGGGAGAGGAGAGTGACGATGCAGCACAGGCACAAGCCCTCAGGATGGGAAGGGGAGAGTGGCGATGCAGCACAGGCACAGGCCCTCAGGATGGGGAGGGGAGAGTGATGATGCAGCACAAGCCCTCAGGATGGGGAGGGGAGAGTGAAGATGCAGCACAGGCACAGGCCCTCAGGATGGGGATTGGAGAGTGATGATGCAGCACAGGCACAAGCCCTCAGGATGGGGAGGGGAGAGTGACGATGCAGCACAGGCACAAGCCCTCAGGATGGGGAGGGGAGAGTGAAGATACAGCACAGGCACAGGCCCTCAGGATGGGGAGGGGAGAGTGATGATGCAGCACAGGCACAAGCCCTCAGGATGGGGAGGGGGGAATGATGATGCAGCTCAGGCACAAGCCCTCAGGATGGGGAGGGGAGAGTGACGATGCAGCACAGGCACAAGCCCTCAGGATGGGGAGGGGAGAGTGATGATGCAGCACAGGCCCTCAGGATGGGGATGGGAGAGTGACGATGCAGCACAAGCACTCAGAATGGGGAGGGGAGAGTGACAATGCAGCACAGGCACAAGCTGTCAGGATGGGGAGGCTCTGACGCTGTGCACACAGAGTTACTGTGCCCCAGCTCTAATTGGGACAAACACTCTACACGGCTGTCCTTACCAAACAGCCTGAGAATCCAGGTGAGATCCGTCCAACTAGGCCACTTCCTGTTACCTTACACACACTGTGGGTTTTCTCTCTTGTTTTAAAGTGAAAATAACATTTTTGATTCTCCAGGAAAGTTCTATATACCATTGTTGTTACTCATACAATTCATTTTCATCTCTTGAGTTAATGTGATCAGATGTGGGCCAGCATGGTGGCGTAGTGGTTAGCGCTCCCACCTCCCCGGTTCGACTCCCAGCCATGTCAACAGCTGCAAAGAGTTTGTATGTTCTTCCCGTGTCTGAGTGGGTTTCCTCTGAGCACTCCGGTTTCCTCCCACATCCCCAAAAACATGCAGATAAGTTAATTTGCTTCCCTATAACTTGGCCCAAGACTACTATACATACACTAGACCACAGGTGTCAAACTCCAGTCCTGGAGGGCCAGATCCATTGGGATGGACTGAGAAATGTGTTCTACACACCTTTCCTGATTCCGTCCCATGTATTAATTTGAGCTGTGTCAAAAATGTGTGAGGACCTCGGCCCTCGTTGGACCGGTTTGACATCCCTTCACTAGACAATACATACATCGACATATGACTATGGTAGGGATTCGATCAGGCATGGGCAAACTTGGCCCTCTAGCTGTTGAGGAACTACAAGTCCCACAATCCATTGCAGGAGTCTGACAGCCACAGTCATGACTAATAAAGGCAAATGCATTGTTGGATTTTTAGTTCCTTAACAGCTGGAGGGCCAAGTTTGCCCATGCCTGGATAAGATTGTGAGCCACTCTGAGGGACATTTATGTGACAAGGCATTATACTCTGTACAGCACTGCAGAAGTTGTCTGCGTTATATAAATACTACATAATAATAATTGCATAATAATCTTAATACAGGGCAACAGCACTCTTGTCTTCTAGCATTGGGTCCCGGGTTCAAATCCCAACCAGGGCACTATATGCATGGAGTTTGTTTGTCCTCCTCATGTAAGTGTGGGTTTCCTCCGGGCACTCCAGTTTCCCCCCACATTTAAAAAACATACAGGTAAGTTAATTGGCTTCTCCCTAAATTGGCCCTAGACTACGATACATTACACGATACATACATAGACATAGGACTATGGTAGGGATTAGATTGTGAGCCCCTCTGAGGGACAGTTAGTGACAAGACAATATATACTCCGTACAGCGCTGCGGAAGATGTTGGAGCTATATAAATACTACAGTTATTAATAATAATAATGTGAAAACATAAGATCCAGACTGAACTGAGAAAAGAAGATTTCCCTCTCTCTGTGTCTTTATTATATATCCAGAAAACATGAAGAGTCTCCTGCAGAGTGCACAGGAATAGAATCTGAAGGCGGCTGATTGGACGATAGCTTACTCTTTTTCTTTCAAGTTATCCAATAAATTGTAACATCCTTATCCTGAGTTTAAATATTCTGCTTTTATTGATAACTAATACAGTACAATACTATACTTGTCTGAATAATATTAGGGATAACATTATAGATCTATATTGATCTAACCTCACAGAGGATGATTGGCAACTATTTTACATGATAATACTATAAATATGATAGCAACAATAGATAAGGTATTAGAAGTCAGATGTATTCCCAGGTCATATTATACTCCAGCACAAATAATGCAGATACACCCCAATGCCTCAGTGCTCCACCCCACATGTAAATTAGAAGGAGATGATTGGATACAGGTGTTTGGGCTGGAGGTGAGATACAGGAATTCTGGGGTGGAGAGGGGGACAGGTTATTATTATATGTGTTACAGTCACTGCTATAGACACCCCAATACCTCAGTGCTGCACCCCAAATGTAAATTAGAAGGAGATGATTGGATACAGGTGTTTGGGCTGGAGGTGAGATGCAGGAATTCTGGGGTGGAGAGGGGGACAGGTTATTATTATATGTGTTACAGTCACTGCTATAGACACCCCAATACCTCAGTGCTGCACCCCAAATGTAAATTAGGAGAAGATTGGATACAGGTGTTTGGGCTGGAGGTGAGATGCAGGAATTCTGGGTTGTAGAGGGGGACAGGTTATTGTTATATGTGTTACAATCACTGCTATAGACACCCCAATGCCTCAGTGCTGCACTCCAAATGTAAATTAGAAGGGGCTGGAGAGACTATGTGATCATATTGTATATTGCTTCCTCAGTGTGAGGTGTTCCTCTGCATGTAGTGATAAGATGTACTACTAATTGCATCAATAAAATGTATTTTAAAAAAAAGTTTGCATTGTTATAACCATTAAGGAAATTCTAAGCTCAATGATTGGAGTTACTCATTTTGTAAATTGTGAGTCTGTAATCTGTCACCTACAGTGTATACAGGATTAAGCTGAAGCACACGCTGCCACCATGGAGGCACCCCTCATTCAAGAAACCAGAAAGTTGGCAAACACCGGTAAGAGACAACAAGACGAGACAAATAACATGTATATGGTGCTTTTCTCCTGTTGGACTCAAAGCACCAGAGCTTCAGCCACTAGTAAACGCTCTATAGGCAGTAGTAGTGTTAGGGAGTCTTGCCAAATGTCTCCTTACTGAACAGGTGCCGCTTACTGAACAGGAAGAACCAAGATTTGACCCCAGGCCGTCTGTGTCAGAGGCAGAGCCTTGAACCATTGCACTATCCAGCCACAATTACTACTGTATAATTTACTGATGCAGCTGAGTATAGAGGAGGCCACAAGCACAAGCAGTGCCCCCCCCCCCCTGCCCCCACCTCGGGCACTCACTGCCACCATGAAGGTACCTCTCACCTGATGGTAAAAGGATCTTTCAATAATAAACAGTTCTACTCCAGCACAGTGGCGTAGTGGTTAGCTCTCTCGCCTTGCAGCGCTGGGTCCCTGGTTCGAGTCCCAGCCAGGGCACTATCTGCAAAGAGTTTGTATGTTCTCTCCGTGTCTGCGTGGGTTTCCTCCGGGCACTCCGGTTTCCTCCCACATTCCAAAAACATACGGATAAGTTAATTGGCTCCCCCTAAAAAATTGGCCCTAGACTACAGTACTTACACTACATAATATAGACATATGGCAATGGTAGGGATTAGATTGTGAGCTCCTTTGAGGGACAGTTAGTGACAAGATATATATATATACACTGTACAGCGCTGCGTAATATGTCGGCGCTATATAAATACTAAATAATAATAATAACTCCAGTACAAGCTGCATAATGTCACATATGAAGTCATTGTGTACATCCCAACCAGGGAATGCTTCATTCAGGGAAACACTGTCTAATACTTCTGTACAAAGCCAGGGATCCTTAGTTACATTTACTGCAGTAACCAAGTCATCTAACCAACCATTCATCAATGTGACTCATCTACCTGGTAAAATGCCTCTGTACCTGGGCCATATGCCGTGCTCAGACCGGACAACTAATGTCAGTTGGGGCGTGACAGGAGGCTGGTGTGGAGCTGCAAGCTCCGTGCATAGTACATAGGCATGCTGCCAGTTAGTGTAGGATTGTGCAGATAAGGCGTCACATGAATGAACCATTGGTTATCCTACTCACTCCTAGTCACTGCAGTATCTAACTAGTAATACCTGTTTTTAGCCCGCCGCACGCTTCAGGAGGATGCCGGGACCCATACGCGGCGGGAGGCGGGCTAAAGGCTGCGCAGTCGCAATCGCGGCAAAGCGTACTGTGGATCAAGGCGGCGGCCATCTTAGGGGTGGCATCGATGCGACCCGTTCGGTGGGGTCGGGGCAAGCCCTGGGGGAACGACAAGGCCTACACTGACGGCGGAACGGAGCGGAGGACGCGCAGGGCGTCCTCCGTGGATTCTGCTAAGAAAAAGGTAAAGTGTAATTTTCTTCGTTTTGGCCTCGGAAGTCCTTTAAACAAGTGCACTACGTGCAATAAAGTTCATGATGTGCTGTTGGTCAACGAGTATTGCTTAAATACCACTGCCAAATATTCCTCTAGAATGACTCGAACTTGATAGAGTGCATAGGGCTCTCACTAAGAAGAAACCTGAAGGCCCCCCGAGAGATATAATGAAGTTTCTATACTTCCAAACCAAAGAGAACGTCATGGCTGCGGCACGAGCTGCTTCATCCTTTACATTCCAGGGGCATTCCTACCAGTTCTATGGGGATCTCTCGCAAGCTACGTTGCAAAGGAGAAAAGAAATGCGCCCATATCTTCAAATCCTCCAGGAGAAGCAAGTAAAATATAAATGGGGCTTTCCCTTTGCACTCTTCTTTACGGTCGACAATAGGCAGTTTGCAGCCACCTCTCTCCAGGAACTCAAAGACCACTTCCGAGATTTGGATTATCCGACACCGGTTATCCCAGTACCGAACTCGGCGACATCGACCCTTCCTTTATCACAAAGAAGCTCTGCCAGCCCTTCATCGTTCCCCTCGGGAACTCCAAAGGAACAGAGGCCAAGGAAGCACCGTTCCATAGCATTACGAGAGCTGTCCTCGCAAGCGGGATACCACTGGGGAAGAGAACACATAAAGCTAGTCTATTCGCGGATGACTTAAAAGTTTGCATCTCACGACCTACCAGTTCCATCCTTGCTCTGAACAAGATTCTAAAACAATTTGGAACAATTTCAGGATTATGTGTTAACCTGGCAAAGTCAAGGGCTCTGAATGTTTCCCTCCCGTTTCAATTGATGCAAGCATTACAAGATGCCTTTGAGTTTGACTGGGATCACCATAAACTCCCATACCTTGGCATTTATCTTACCAATTCTTATAATACGCTTTTCAGTATAATTTCCCCTCACTTGTAAGGGAACTGACGGACCTGTTGGAGTGCTGGAAGAGGTACTCTACGCTCCTGGTTGGGCAGAATTACAGCCATAAAAATGACATTTCTTCCTAAAATATTGTATGCCTTTAGATTACTACCTATTCCTCTCTCTTCCCCCTTCCTTGAATCTCTACAGCGGAAAATTAATAGTTTTATCTGGGGTGCTCAGAAACCATGATTCAAAAAACTATCTCTTTCGACTGAGGGCAGATGGAGGGATGGGGGTACCCAATACTGCCCATTATTATAAAGCAGCTCAGTTGGCTATTCTGGCTAACTGGCATTTAGAAAATGATAGACCAGCCTGGGTAGATATCGAAAGCCAGCTCATCGTGCCTACCAACATTAACAACCTCCTCTTGCTTACGCCAGTATATCGTGCCAAAATTGATAACCCTATTATAAAACACTCCCTTCAGGTGTGGGATAGTTGTAAATACTCTGGCCGTCTAATGTCCGCTCATAGACCACTTCTCTTCTTCCTGGGCAACCCCTCCTTCCCAGCAGCCTTAAACTCCCCTGGCTCTTATCAATGGTGGACCTCTACTAAACTACACAGAATTCAAGATTTCGTTACAAGCTCTGGTATTAAATCTTTTGATTACTTACGTGAGAAATGTACACTTCCATCCTCTGAACTTTTCCGCTATATGCAGATATCTCACTTCGTAAAGCAGCAACTCACAAATGTAGAATCCCCAACAAGTAGGACCTTTTTTGAAAATATCTGTGACACTAATCCTCACTCCCCAAGGATTATTTCATTTATCTATAGAGAACTAACTCTCACCCACTCACAGAGCAAACCTGAATACATACTTCATTGGGAGAAAGACTTTGGCCTGCAGATAGATTATACTGATATCTGTGATATTTGGGAAAATATTCCTAAAATATCA
Source organism: Hyperolius riggenbachi (assembly GCF_040937935.1). NCBI lineage: Eukaryota > Metazoa > Chordata > Amphibia > Anura > Hyperoliidae > Hyperolius > Hyperolius riggenbachi. The sequence continues at coordinate 257,205,340 of NC_090655.1, forward strand.
ATAAATGCCGTTCTTGTTGAGGTAAACTATAAGGTATTATTTAGATGGTACTTGGTCCCTCTTAGGGTGGCCAAGTACAATAAAAACTGCTCAGGAGATTGCTTTAGAGGATGTAGAATGACAGGCTCTTTCGCGCATATATGGTGGAATTGCAGAAAAGTCTGCAAACTGTGGATTAGAGTATGCACCTGGGCATCATCTTTAATTAACGCACAAGTTTTGCGTAACCCTCTTCACGTTTTATTGGGTTGCTCTTACCCAAATTTATCCGTGGCCCAAAATGCCCTTGTTAATTACATCTTTGCGGCAACCAAAATTGAAATAGCAGCGGCTTGGAATACTCCATCTTTATCTTTTGAAGCTGTTAAACATAGACTTGGCAACATATTGTTCTTTGAAAAATTGAGAGCCCATATAAACGATAATATAAAAAAGTATCATAAAATTTGGGACCCTTTAATCGCTTATTTGTTAAGCCCTGAACAGATAAGAATGGTGGACACTTAATGATGTTTCTATCTGGATGCCTCCATAGGCACCCAATGTATAGAGTTGGGCCAAACGGTTCGCCTGCGAACGGTTCCATGCGAACTTCAGTAGTTCGCGTTCGCGTCCCGCAGGCGAATTTTTGCGGAAGTTCGGTTTGCCCCATAAAGCACCATGAGGGTCAACTTTGACCCTCTACATCACAGTCAGCAGGCCCAGTGTAGCCAATTAGGCTACACTAGCCCCTGGAGCCACTCCCCCCCCTTATAAAAGGCAAGCAGCGGCGGCCATTACGCTCACTCGTGTGCCTGCGTTAGTGAGAGTAGGGCGAGCTGCTGCAGACTGTCTCTCATAGGGAAAGATTAGTTAGGCTTAGCTTGTTCCTGGCTGCATACCTGTTCTGTTCAGTGAACCTGCCACTGCATACCTGTTCTGTGAACCCACCACTGGATACCTGTTCTGTGAACCCACCACTGCATACCTGTTCTGTGAACCCACCACTGCATACCTGTTCTGTGAACCCACCACTGCATACCTGTTCTGTGAACCCACCACTGCATACCTGTACTGTGAACCCACCACTGCATACCTGTTCTGTGAACCCACCACTGCATACCTGTTCTGTGAACCCACCACTGCATACCTGTTCAGTGAACCTGCCACTGCATACCTGTTCTGAGAACCCACCACTGCATACCTGTACTGTGAACCCACCACTGCATACCTGTTCTGTGAACCCACCACTGCATACCTGTTCTGTGAACCCACCACTGCATACCTGTTTAGTGAACCTGCCACTGCATACCTGTTCTGTGAACCCACCACTGCATACCTGTACTGTGAACCCGCCACTGTATACCTGTTCTGTTCAGTGAACCCGCCACTGTATACCTGTTCTGTTCAGTGAACCCGCCACTGTATACCTGTTCAGTGAACCTGCCACTGCATACCTGTTCTGTGAACCCGCCACTGCATACCTGTTGTGTTCAGTGAACCCGCCACTGTATACCTGTTCAGTAAACCTGCCACTGCATACCTGGTCTGTGAACCCACCACTGTATTCCTGTTCAGTGAACCCGCCACTGGCGTCACTACACAAACAGCTGTTTGCGGTGCGTTACACGGTGAGTTTGGTGTGTCAGTGTGAAGCAGTACACTAATTACACTACCTGATTGATGTATACACATGCAAGATGTTTTAAAGCACTTTAGGCCTGTCATTTAGCATTCAATGTGATTTCTGCCCTTAAAACGCTGCTTTGCGTCAAATCCAGATTTTTCCGGGGGACTTTTGGCGTGTATCCCACTCAGCCATGCCCCCCTCCAGGTGTAAGACCCCTTGAAACATTTTTTCCATCACTTTTGTGGCCAGCATAATTTTTTTTTTTTCAAAGTTCGCATCCCCATTGAAGTCTATTGCGGTTTGCGAACTTTAACGCGAACCGAACCTTCCGCGAAAGTTCGCGAACCCGGTTCACGAACCTAAAATCGGAGGTTCGGCCCAACTCTACCAATGTACTGGAATTCAGTTTTGACACTCCTCGTCTCTAATTTCTAGTCTCCTTATACTCTCTCAACTTCCTTGACTTCCTAAATCTTCTTCACTTTTCTATCCTTACCTCTGTACTTTGCTTCATACTTCTACCTTTCTTCAAGATATCTTTCCCAAGCACAAACAACTATGCTACACTGCAGATACAATAGCCCTTTACGAAAGCCAGATTGAAGGTTTTAGTATCAAGAGCCTTTTTCTATATGTGATATTGAGTACCTAACTCATTGGGAACAAAGCTCTTGCAAGATAAAGAAGCATGCATGTCCTCGCTGGAGGATTGGTCTCGTATGCATGGGTATTGATCAAGTTGATCTAGGTTTGTCTCCAATCGGCCTTGTTTGGGTTAGTGACGGTTGGTAGACTTCCTACATAATAGCTAATTGGAACATCTCCTGTTTATACTCTCATTTTGCACACTCCCTGTAATTTCTAAAATACTTGATTTAGAATTCTCATTATTAATACAGGGGTTTGGCCTTCAATCAAATGATATATAAATAATGGTTAGTAACGAATGTTACAATGTTGTCTGTATTACTGTATGACTGTTTTAACCTGCAGTACACTAATGTTTTTGTAAGATGTTGTTAATGCATTGCCTGCAACTGCAGTTTTGTTGTAAGAAGCTTATACTTTTTTTTTCTTTCTTTACAAAACCTTCAATAAAAATGATTGAAACAAAACACCCTTGCTTTTAATATTACAGTCATACACCGATATCACCACACCCCCTGCTATCATAAGCTCCACCCCTATGTCTCCCTTTAACCAGAACTGAGATGAAAAAGACAGATACTCGCCTAAGAATAGGGATGTTCCTTGATCTCACAGAGGATTCACGGTCCTTTCTGCTTCCAAATGTTCCACCACTGTCCCCCGTTCAAATTCCGCACATTCGGGACTCCTCGGGAAGCTTTAGAAGCCCCTGTGTACCCGATTACTTCTGAGGATGGGGGCATCCATATTGTACATATTCATGTGTGCAGAGTGGATCCGCTCATCTTACCCATGCAGTTATCCCTGGCATCTAGTGATTCTCCCCTCCCTGGTGTCTTGTGGTTTCCCCCTTTCTTCCCATATAATAATCCCTGGTGTCTAGTGGTTTCTCCCTCCCCCATACAATGTGTCAAGTGGTTCTCCCTCCACCCCCAATTTCCCTGTGTGCAGAGATCGGTGCAGGGAGAAATGGTAGGTAAGTAACTCTCTCCATCCTCTGATAGCCCAGGTAATGTGGCATCATCTAAACTAAAGCCACATAACCCAGACTGTCATTACAGCCATATTGGTGTTCAGCTTTGAGTCTTCCACTGCTCTGCGTCCCTCTGCTGCTGGGATATTCAGGTGAGGGGGTGCAATGAAAATATGTCTCCCATCACAGGACAGTCCAGGTGAAATTGGGATGGTTGGGGCATGAGTTTGCTTTGCTGCCAATACTCTGCAGGAGCATCAGGGACAACGTTCACTTATGGGGAGACTTGAGGGCTCATGTGCTGGCTCTGGGGCATGGGGCAAAGACCTAGAGATGAGACCCATGGAGATCAGAAAGCCTCTCTAGCAGATGGGGGAATGCAACCCAAGGGCAGGGGGATGGGAAGTAACTTCTCCCAAACTCCTCCTTGAACATGGCGGCTCCTACAACTGCCTAAAACTGCAGGAAAATGCAGATAAAGGAATCCAGGACATGTCTGGTCTGCAGACAGCCATTAAGATGCACTGGGTGAGGCATTGTGTACACAACTGTAGTGATCGTGCTCCAGCAGCTGGGCGTGTTTTTGTGAACTGCACAAGCACAGAACGCTCCTGGCAAGTCCCGACATGTGCAGAAGCCGCTAGCCAGCTTGGGTTGGTGATCACTACGGAGGGGCAGCCTGGAGGAGAGCGGGGCTTCAGTGCTGGAGCAGAGAGACTTCTAGGGGCTGGAAGGAGCCCCAGGTAAGTAAAGCTTAACTTTTTTATTTTACCTCAGATATCCATTAAGTGCAAACAGTCATTAACCCTTTTGTACTCAAAACACACACAGCAAGCTGGAATTCCTGTAACGATGGAGCCACATCCTTATGTCAGCTCTACACCTCTACAACTGTCTGGGGGCTAATAATAATTATACAGCAGTCTCAGTTATCCGGCACTGACTGGGATCAGCTCATGCCAGGTAAGTGAGCTTCCTGCTTGCTTGGGACTCAATGTTAAAAATAGGCCTATAGCTGATACAGTACTATACCCCACTCTATATACTTTCCATGACTTCTGCATTAAATGCTATAATTCAGTAATTGAAAGTATATTAACCTTGGGGGAGCTGTGGAAGCCAGTCTTTAAAGGGAATCTGAAGTGAAAATAATCTTTAGTACAGCTAAGAAATATAATATGACTAGCACAGATATGAGTCTCATATTGTTTCCAGTACAGGAAGAGATAAGAAATGTCAGTTGTTATCTCTGAGCTCTCTGACCAAGCTTGGTCGGCTATAGTGCTGTTTTCTGAAGCACTTATCTCAACCTGTCTCTCACTGTTTCCTGTTTGTTTAAGGTTTTATTGCAGAAAAGTTCAACTGGTCATTTAGCTCTGCTCTGTTTCATAGTTTAAAATACAGAGTGTAGTTTGTAAACTGCAAATATTAGAGAATAATGCAACGTTATAAAAAAAAAAAAAAAACATAACTGAAAAAAAAAATATGAGACTCTTTTCTTTGCTACTATCGCTCTATGAACTATCGTACTACACATACAATTCATTATATCGTAAGTTTTCTTTTTTCACTTCAGTGTCACTTTAAAGGGAAGGTTCACACAGGATTTAAAAAAAAATAAAAATCCAAATCCACTTACCTGGGGCTTCCTCCAGCCCGTGGCAGGCAGGATGTGCCCTCGCCGCGGCTCCGCAGGCTCCCGGTCTTCTTCGGTGGCCGACCCGACCTGGCCAGGCCCGGCTGCTAGGTCGGGCTCTTCTGCGCTCCAACGTGCGTCTCACGTCGTCGTGCTGATGTCATCGGACGTCCTCCGGGCTGTACTGCGCAGGCATAGTAGTTCTGCGCCTGCGCTGTACTGCCCGGAGGACGTCCAATGACGTCAGTGTGCCCCCGTGAGGTGCATTTTGGAGCGCAGAAGAGCTCGACCTGGCAGCCGGGCCAGGTCGGGTCGGCCACCGAAGAAGACCGGGAGCCTGCGGAGCCGCGGCGAGGGCACGTCCTGCCTGCCACGGGCTGGAGGAAGCCCCAGGTAAGTGGATTTGGATTTTTATTTTTTTAAAATCCTGCGTGAACCTTCCCTTTAAGCCCAGCAGAGCCCACAAACAGCCTAAGAAGTTGGCCTTCACCACTGTGAGTACTGCCAGGGATTTGTGCTGGTCGGATGAGACTGCTGGTCAGTTGACTTCCAGATAACCGGGACTGTACTATTATAACAGAATGTGATGTGTCTGTAGATGAGGATGCTGTGCAGCAACATAGAACATTATATTTTTACTATTGTTTTAACTTGTTATAAAATTTGGCTCAACAACAGAGGCTGCAGTTAGCCTATCTGCCACAGGATGGCGACATCACCGCTTCCTGGTGAAACGCAAAGACAAGAAGAAACTGAGCCAAATACAGGAAATATGTAACATAAGAGAGGAAGTGATGTAAAGCAGCAGGGAGAGAAGTTGGAGGAAGCGAAATGAGCGCATTGTTGGAGGAGGTAATTGTGTAATTTTTGTCATATACTATCAAATTTATGCCTGTTAGGCATTGCAGAGGTTGTAGGATAGACTGCAGTGGGGGGAGATTAGTACAGACTTGGGTATGGGGGAGCAGTGGGAAGATTAGTACAGACATGGGTATGGGGGAGCAGTGGGGGGATTAGTACAGACATGGGTATGGGTGAGCAGTGGGGGGATTAGTACAGACATGGGTATGGGTGAGCAGTGGGGGGATTAGTACAGACATGGGTATGGGGGAGCAGTGGGGAGATTAGTACAGACATGGGTATGGGAGAGCAGTAGGGAGATTAGTACAGACATGGGTATGGGGGAGCAGTGGGGAGATTAGTACAGACATGGGTATGGGGGAGCAGTGGGGAGATTAGTACAGACATGGGTATGGGGGAGCAGTGGGGAGATTAGTACAGACATGGGTATGGGGGAGCAGTGGGGGATTAGTACAGACATGGGTATGGTGAGCAGTGGGGAGATTAGTACAGACATGGGTATGGGGGAGCAGTGGGGAGATTAGTACAGACATGGGTATGGGGGAGCAGTGAGGGATTAGTACAGACATGGGTATGGTGAGCAGTGGGGAGATTAGTACAGACATAAGTATGGGTAACCAGTGGGAAGGTTAGTAGATGCATGGGTATGGGGGAGCAGTGGGGGGATTAGTACAGACATGGGTATGGGGGATTAGTACAGACATGGGTGTGGGGGAGCAGTGGGGGGATTAGTACAGACATGGGTATGGGGAAGCAGTGGGGGGATTAGTACAGACATGGGTATGGGGGAGCAGTGGGGGGATTAGTACAGACATGGGTATGGGGGAGCAGTGGGGGGATTAGTACAGACATGGGTATGGGGAAGCAGTGGGGGGATTAGTACAGACATGGATATGGGTGAGCAGTGGGGGGATTAGTACAGACATGGGTATGGGGGAGCAGTGGGGGGATTAATACAGACATGGATATGGGAGAGCAGTGGAAGGATTAGTACAGACATGGATATGGGAGAGCAGTGGAAGGATTAGTACAGACATGGGTATGGGGGAGCAGTGGGGAGATTAGTACAGACATGGGTATGGGGGAGCAGTGGGGGGATTAGTACAGACATGGGGTATGGGGGAGCAGTGGGGGGATTAGTACAGACATGGGTATGGGGGAGCAGTGTGGAGGTTAGTACAGACATGGGTATGGGGGAGCAGTGGGGAGATTAGTACAGACATGGGTATGGGGGAGCAGTGGGGGGATTAGTACAGACATGGGTATGGGGAAGCAGTGGGGGGATTAGTACAGACATGGGTATGGGGGTGCAGTGGGGGATTAGTACAGACATGGGGTATGGGGGAGCAGTGGGGGGATTAGTACAGACATGGGTATGGGGGAGCAGTGGGGGGATTAGTACAGACATGGGTATGGGGGAGCAGTGGGAGGATTAGTATAGACATGGGTATGGGGGAGCAGTGGGGGGATTAGTACAGACATGGGGTATGGGGGAGCAGTGGGGGGATTAGTACAGACATGGGTATGGGGGAGCAGTGGGAGGATTAGTATAGACATGGGTATGGGGGAGCAGTGGGGGGATTAGTACAGACATGGGTATGGGTGAGCAGTGGGGGGATTAGTACAGACATGGGTATGGGTGAGCAGTGGGGGGATTAGTACAGACATGGGTATGGGGGAGCAGTGGGGAGATTAGTACAGACATGGGTATGGGTGAGCAGTGGGGGGATTAGTACAGACATGGGGTATGGGGGAGCAGTGGGGAGATTAGTACAGACATGGGTATGGGGGAGCAGTGGGGGGATTAGTACAGACATGGGTATGGGGGAGCAGTGGGAGGATTAGTATAGACATGGGTATGGGGGAGCAGTGGGGGGATTAGTACAGACATGGGTATGGGGGAGCAGTGGGGGGATTAGTACAGACATGGGTATGGGGGAGCAGTGGGGGGATTAGTACAGACATGGGTATGGGGGAGCAGTGGGGAGATTAGTACAGACATGGGTATGGGGGAGCAGTGGGGGGATTAGTACAGACATGGGTATGGGGGAGCAGTGGGAGGATTAGTATAGACATGGGTATGGGGGAGCAGTGGGGGGATTAGTACAGACATGGGTATGGGTGAGCAGTGGGGGGATTAGTACAGACATGGGTATGGGTGAGCAGTGGGGGGATTAGTACAGACATGGGTATGGGGGAGCAGTGGGGAGATTAGTACAGACATGGGTATGGGAGAGCAGTAGGGAGATTAGTACAGACATGGGTATGGGGGAGCAGTGGGGAGATTAGTACAGACATGGGTATGGGGGAGCAGTGGGGAGATTAGTACAGACATGGGTATGGGGGAGCAGTGGGGGGATTAGTACAGACATGGGTATGGGAGAGCAGTGGGGAGATTAGTACAGACATGGGTATGGGGGAGCAGTGGGGGGATTAGTACAGGCATGGGTATGGGGGAGCAGTGGGGGGATTAGTACAGACATGGGTATGGGGGAGCAGTGGGGGGATTAGTACAGACATGGGTATGGGGGAGCAGTGGGGAGATTAGTACAGACATGGGTATGGGGGAGCAGTGGGGAGATTAGTACAGACATGGGTATGGGGGAGCAGTGAGGGATTAGTACAGACATGGGTATGGTGAGCAGTGGGGAGATTAGTACAGACATGGGTATGGGGGAGCAGTGGAGGGATTAGTACAGACATCGGTATGGGGGAGCAGTGGGGGGATTAGTACAGACATGGGTATGGGGGAGCAGTAGTGGGATTAGTACAGACATGGGTATTGGTGAGCAGTGGTGGGCTTAGTACAGACAAGGGTATGGAGGGAGCAGTGGGGAGATTAGTACAGACATGGGTATGGGGGAGCAGTGGGGAGATTAGTACAGACATAAGTATGGGTAACCAGTGGGAAGGTTAGTAGATGCATGGGTATGGGGGAGCAGTGGGGGGATTAGTACAGACATGGGTATGGGGGATTAGTACAGACATGGGTATGGGGGAGCAGTGAGGAGATTAGTACAGACATGGGTATGGGGGAGCAGTGGGGAGATTAGTACAGACATGGGTATGGGGAAGCAGTGGGGGGATTAGTACAGACATGGGTATGGGGGTGCAGTGGGGGATTAGTACAGACATGGGGTATGGGGGAGCAGTGGGGGGATTAGTACAGACATGGGTATGGGGGAGCAGTGGGGGGATTAGTACAGACATGGGTATGGGGGAGCAGTAGTGGGATTAGTACAGACATGGGTATTGGTGAGCAGTGGTGGGCTTAGTACAGACAAGGGTATGGAGGGAGCAGTGGGAGATCAGTCTAGACATGGGTATGGGGAGAGCAGTGGGGCGATTAGTACAGACATGGGTATGGCGGAGCAGTGGGGGGGATTAGTACAGGCATGGGTATGGGCGAGCAGTGGAGGGATTAGTACAGACATAGGTAAGGGGAGCAGTGGAGGGATTAGTACAGACATGGGCATGGGCAAGCAGTGGGGGATTAGTACAGACATGGGTATGGGAGAGCAGTGGGGGGATTAGTACAGGCATGGGTATGGGAGAGCAGTGGGGAGATTAGTACAGACATGGGTATGGGGGAGCAGTGGGGGGATTAGTATAGACATGGGTATGGGGAAGCAGTGGGGGGATTAGTACAGACATGGGTATGGGGGAGCAGTGGGGGGATTAGTACAGACATAGGTATGAGTGTGCAGCGAGGGATTAGTACAGACATGGGTATGGGGGAGCAGTGGGGGGATTAGTACAGACATGGGTATGGGAGAGCAGTGGGGGGATTAGTACAGACATGGGTATGGGGGAGTAGTGGGGAGGTTAGTGCAGATATGGGTATGGGGGAGCAGTGGGGGGATTAGTACAGACATGGGTATGGGGGAGCAGTGGGGAGATTAGTACAGACATGGGTATGGGGGAGCAGTGGTGGGATTAGTACAGACATGGGTATGGGCAAGCAGTGGGGGGATTAGTACAGACATGGGTATGGGGGAGCAGTGGGGAGATTAGTACAGACATGGGTATGGGGGAGCAGTGGGGAGATTAGTACAGACGTGGGTATGGGGGTGCAGTGGGGGATTAGTACAGACATGGGGTATGGGGGAGCAGTGGAGGGATTAGTACAGACATGGGGTATGGGGGAGCAGTGGGGGGATTAGTACAGACATGGGTATGGGGGAGCAGTGTGGAGGTTAGTACAGACATGGGTATGGGGAGCAGTGGGGGGATTAGTACAGACATGGGTATGGAGGAGCAGTGGGGAGATTAGTACAGACATGGGTATGGGGAAGCAGTGTGGAGATTAGTACAGACATAGGTGTGAGAGAGCAGTGGGGAGATTAGTACAGACATGGGTATGGGGGAGCAGTAGGAGATTAGTACAGACATGGGTATGGGGGAGCAGTGGGGGGATTAGTACAGACATGGGTATGGGGAGCAGTGGGGGATTAGTACAGCCATGGGTATGGGGGAGCAGTGGGGAGATTAGTACAGACATGGGTATTGGGGAACAGTGGGGGATTAGTACAGACATGGGTATGGGGGAGCAGTGGGGAATTAGTACAGACATAGGTATGGGGGAGCAGTGGGGAGATTAGTACAGACATGGGTATGGGGAGCAGTGGTGGGATTAGTACAGACATGGGTATGGGGGAGCAGTGGGGAGATTAGTACAGACATGGGTATGGGGAGCAGTGGGGGGATTAGTACAGACATGGGCATGGAGGAGCAGTGGGGGGATTAGTACAGACATGGGTATGGGGAGTAGTGGGGGGATTAGTACAGACATGGGTATGGGGGAGCAGTGGGGGGATTAGTACAGAGATGGGTATGGGGAGCAGTGGTGGGATTAGTACAGACATGGGTATGGGGGAGCAGTGGGGGAATTAGTACAGAGATGGGTATGGGGAGCAGTGGGGGGATTAGTACAGACATGGGTATAGGGAGCAGTGGGGAGATTAGTACAGACATGGGTATGGGGGGAGCAGTGGGGAGATTAGTACCGACATGGGTATGGGGGAGCAGTGGGGGGATTAGTACAGACATGGGTATGGGGGAGCAGTGGGGGAATTAGTACAGACATGGGTAAGGGTGAGCAGTGGGGAGATTAGTACAGACATGGGTATGGGGTAGCAGTGGGGAGATTAGTACAGACATGGGTATGGGGGAGCAGTGGGGGGATTAGTACAGACATGGGTATGGGGAAGCAGTGGGGGGATTAGTACAGACATGGGTATGGGGGAGCAGTGGGAGGATTAGTACAGACATGGGTATGGGGAGCAGTGGGGGGATTAGTACAGACATGGGTATGGGGGAGCAGTGGGGGGATTAGTACAGACATGGGTATGGGGAGCAGTGGTGGGATTAGTACAGACATGGGTATGGGGGAGCAGGGGGGGATTAGTACAGACATGGGTATGGGGAGCAGTGGAGGGATTAGTACAGACATGGGTATGGGGGAGCAGTGGGGGGATTAGTACAGACATGGGTATGGGTGAGCAGTGGGGGGATTAGTACAGACATGGGTATGGGGGAGCAGTGAGGGATTAGTACAGACATGGGTATGGGGGAGCAGTGGGGGGATTAGTACAGACATGGGTATGGGTGAGCAGTGGGGAGATTAGTACAGACATGGGTATGGGGGAGCAGTGGGGGGATTAGTATAGACATGGGTATGGGGGAGCAGTGGGGGGATTAGTACAGACATGGGTATGGGTGAGCAGTGGGGGGATTAGTACAGACATGGGTATGGGGGAGCAGTGGGGAGATTAGTACAGACATGGGTATGGGTGAGCAGTGGGGGGATTAGTACAGACATGGGGTATGGGGGAGCAGTGGGGAGATTAGTACAGACATGGGTATGGGGGAGCAGTGGAGGGATTAGTACAGACATGGGTATGGGAGAGCAGTGGAAGGATTAGTACAGACATGGGCATGGGGAAGCAGTGGGGGGATTAGTACAGACATGGGTATGGGGGTGCAGTGGGGGATTAGTACAGACATGGGGTATGGGGGAGCAGTGGGGGGATTAGTACAGACATGGGTATGGGGGAGCAGTGGGGGGATTAGTACAGACATGGGTATGGGGGAGCAGTAGTGGGATTAGTACAGACATGGGTATTGGTGAGCAGTGGTGGGCTTAGTACAGACAAGGGTATGGAGGGAGCAGTGGGAGATCAGTCTAGACATGGGTATGGGGAGAGCAGTGGGGCGATTAGTACAGACATGGGTATGGCGGAGCAGTGGGGGGGATTAGTACAGGCATGGGTATGGGCGAGCAGTGGAGGGATTAGTACAGACATAGGTAAGGGGAGCAGTGGAGGGATTAGTACAGACATGGGCATGGGCAAGCAGTGGGGGATTAGTACAGACATGGGTATGGGAGAGCAGTGGGGGGATTAGTACAGGCATGGGTATGGGAGAGCAGTGGGGAGATTAGTACAGACATGGGTATGGGGGAGCAGTGGGGGGATTAGTATAGACATGGGTATGGGGAAGCAGTGGGGGGATTAGTACAGACATGGGTATGGGGGAGCAGTGGGGGGATTAGTACAGACATAGGTATGAGTGTGCAGCGAGGGATTAGTACAGACATGGGTATGGGGGAGCAGTGGGGGGATTAGTACAGACATGGGTATGGGAGAGCAGTGGGGGGATTAGTACAGACATGGGTATGGGGGAGTAGTGGGGAGGTTAGTGCAGATATGGGTATGGGGGAGCAGTGGGGGGATTAGTACAGACATGGGTATGGGGGAGCAGTGGGGAGATTAGTACAGACATGGGTATGGGGGAGCAGTGGTGGGATTAGTACAGACATGGGTATGGGCAAGCAGTGGGGGGATTAGTACAGACATGGGTATGGGGGAGCAGTGGGGAGATTAGTACAGACATGGGTATGGGGGAGCAGTGGGGAGATTAGTACAGACGTGGGTATGGGGGTGCAGTGGGGGATTAGTACAGACATGGGGTATGGGGGAGCAGTGGAGGGATTAGTACAGACATGGGGTATGGGGGAGCAGTGGGGGGATTAGTACAGACATGGGTATGGGGGAGCAGTGTGGAGGTTAGTACAGACATGGGTATGGGGAGCAGTGGGGGGATTAGTACAGACATGGGTATGGAGGAGCAGTGGGGAGATTAGTACAGACATGGGTATGGGGAAGCAGTGTGGAGATTAGTACAGACATGGGTGTGAGAGAGCAGTGGGGAGATTAGTACAGACATGGGTATGGGGGAGCAGTAGGAGATTAGTACAGACATGGGTATGGGGGAGCAGTGGGGGGATTAGTACAGACATGGGTATGGGGAGCAGTGCGGGATTAGTACAGCCATGGGTATGGGGGAGCAGTGGGGAGATTAGTACAGACATGGGTATTGGGGAACAGTGGGGGATTAGTACAGACATGGGTATGGGGGAGCAGTGGGGAATTAGTACAGACATAGGTATGGGGGAGCAGTGGGGAGATTAGTACAGACATGGGTATGGGGAGCAGTGGTGGGATTAGTACAGACATGGGTATGGGGGAGCAGTGGGGAGATTAGTACAGACATGGGTATGGGGAGCAGTGGGGGGATTAGTACAGACATGGGCATGGAGGAGCAGTGGGGGGATTAGTACAGACATGGGTATGGGGAGTAGTGGGGGGATTAGTACAGACATGGGTATGGGGGAGCAGTGGGGGGATTAGTACAGAGATGGGTATGGGGAGCAGTGGTGGGATTAGTACAGACATGGGTATGGGGGAGCAGTGGGGGAATTAGTACAGAGATGGGTATGGGGAGCAGTGGGGGGATTAGTACAGACATGGGTATAGGGAGCAGTGGGGAGATTAGTACAGACATGGGTATGGGGGGAGCAGTGGGGAGATTAGTACCGACATGGGTATGGGGGGAGCAGTGGGGGGATTAGTACAGACATGGGTATGGGGGAGCAGTGGGGGAATTAGTACAGACATGGGTATGGGTGAGCAGTGGGGAGATTAGTACAGACATGGGTATGGGGTAGCAGTGGGGAGATTAGTACAGACATGGGTATGGGGGAGCAGTGGGGGGATTAGTACAGACATGGGTATGGGGAAGCAGTGGGGGGATTAGTACAGACATGGGTATGGGGAGCAGTGGGGGGATTAGTACAGACATGGGTATGGGGGAGCAGTGGGGGGATTAGTACAGACATGGGTATGGGGAGCAGTGGTGGGATTAGTACAGACATGGGTATGGGGGAGCAGGGGGGGATTAGTACAGACATGGGTATGGGGAGCAGTGGAGGGATTAGTACAGACATGGGTATGGGGGAGCAGTGGGGGGATTAGTACAGACATGGGTATGGGTGAGCAGTGGGGGGATTAGTACAGACATGGGTATGGGGGAGCAGTGAGGGATTAGTACAGACATGGGTATGGGGGAGCAGTGGGGGGATTAGTACAGACATGGGTATGGGTGAGCAGTGGGGAGATTAGTACAGACATGGGTATGGGGGAGCAGTGGGGGGATTAGTACAGACATGGGTATGGGTGAGCAGTGGGGGGATTAGTATAGACATGGGTATGGGGAAGCAGTGGGGGGATTAGTACAGACATGGGTATGGGGGAGCAGTGGGAGGATTAGTACAGACATGGGTATGGGGGAGCAGTGAGGAGATTAGTACAGACATGGGTATGGGGGAGCAGTGAGGAGATTAGTACAGACATGGGTATGGGGGAGCAGTGGGGAGATTAGTACAGACATGGGTATGGGGGAGCAGTGGGGGGATTAGTACAGACATGGGTATGGGTGAGCAGTGGGGGGATTAGTACAGACATGGGTATGGGGGAGCAGTGAGGGATTAGTACAGACATGGGTATGGGGGAGCAGTGGGGGGATTAGTACAGACATGGGTATGGGTGAGCAGTGGGGAGATTAGTACAGACATGGGTATGGGGGAGCAGTGGGGGGATTAGTACAGACATGGGTATGGGGGAGCAGTGGGAGGATTAGTACAGACATGGGTATGGGGAGCAGTGGGGGATTAGTACAGACATGGGTATGGAGGAGCAGTGGGGGGATTAGTACAGACATGGGTATGGGGGAGCAGTGAGGAGATTAGTACAGACATGGGTATGGGGGAGCAGTGGGGGGATTAGTACAGACATGGGTATGGGGAGCAGTGGGGGGATTAGTACAGACATAGGTATGGGGGAGCAGTGGGGGGATTAGTACAGACATGGGTATGGGCAAACGAATTCCACCTGCAGTTGACTACATCTATAGGCGTTCCTCATATTCCTATGCCATGGAGGTGTAAAATGTTTTGGTTCACTGCCAGCTTCGTACTTTACGTGAAACATGCAGATATATCTAAGATGATGCAGAATTATGTAAATGCTACTGCAAATCTATGAAGTTTGAAAATGGAAAATCAAATGCTTTCACTGCGGCACTGGGGAGCTCTGCTTTCTGTGTTCACATTTTCTATTATCTCTCATTTTTGCACTTAAGGTGAAGAACTGATAAACGTACACACAGTTATTAAAGAGGAAGAAGAAGAGACGTATGTGAGGAGTGATCAGCGGTGTATGAAGGAGGGTGACATAATGAGGACAATTAAAAAGGAGGAAGAGGAGACGTATGTGAGGGTTGATTAGTAGTACATGAAAGAGCGTGGCATGATGGGGACAGTTAAAGAGGAAGAAGTAGAGACATATGTGAGGAGTGATCCGCAGTCTATGAAGGAGGGTGACGTGATGAGGACAAGTAAAAAGGAAGAAGAAGAGACGTATGTGAGGAGTGATCAGCAGTCTATGAAGGAGGGTGACATGATGAGGACAAGTAAAGAGGAAGAAGAAGAGATGTATGTGAAGAGTGATCAGCAGTCTATGGAGGAAGGTGGCATGATGGGGACAATTAAAGAGGAAGAGGCAAATGTGAGGGGTGATCAGCAGTCTATGGAGGAGGGTGACATGATGGGGACAATTAAAGATGAAGAAGAAGAGACATATGTGATGAATGATCAGCAGTCTGTGGAGAAGGGTGACATGATAAGGACTAATACAAAGGAAGAAGAAGAGTTGTATGTGAAGAGTGATCAGCAGTCTATGGAGGAAGGTGGCATAATGGGGACAATTAAAGAGGAAGAGACAAATGCGAGGAGTGATCAGCAGTCTATGGAGGAGGGTGATATGATGAGACCATATAAGGAGGAAGACATTAGTACAGGGATGAGTATTGGTGAGTGATAAACATTATATATTTAAAAGACATATTAGGATAAGAAGTATGTCCCTGCTGGACACAGTATAGATCACATGAAGCCAGTAATTGGGGGAGGGCCTGTAAGACTATGAGAGATGTTTGGGGGAAGGGGAGACTGAAGTTAAAAAGTCCCTTTAACAAACAAACTATGCCCAGTGTGATTATGCCTTCCTAATCAGAAGTTGACTGGGTATGTATTTGGCTGTTGTTGGCTCCACCGACTTTTTCTAACCCTAACACACAATTACTCAATTAGTCAATTACTTAGTCTGTAAGCTGTGGCATCAATAATTTGCATTGAATTTAAACAAATCTGATTGTCTGTGGCTTCACCCCCCTTTCTGAATTTTAACCTCAGTCACCTAATGACCAGCTGTACCAGGTTTGAGGCTTGTGCCATAAACATTGCAAGAATGGCAGCAATGAAATATTCCCCTTGAAAATCAATAAGTTGATTTTGATTGGCTTTTGTAGGCTCCACACACTTTTCTGAATATTAATCCCAGTCACCCAGTGACCAACTGTGCAAAGTTTGAGAACCCTGCCATTAACAGTATAAGAATAGCTGCAGTTTACATTTTCCCAGTGAAATTTGTATTTGTCTCTGTCCACTTTTTGGGGTTATGGGGACAAAAAGTACCCTATATGTTATTGCAGGTAATGTACTATGTGTGTGCCAAATTTCATACAAATCCGTTCAGCCATTGTTGCGTGATCGAGTACCAAACATCCAAACTTTCACATTTATAATATTAGTAAGATTTAATACAGGTGAATGACCACAAATGACCTGCGGTTATGAATGCAACACCAGACATAAGAGGTGAGAGCATACCCTGGTAGCATGGGAAAGGGGGTAAGTGATGGCTGGACATGAGGCTATGAGAAAGTACAGAGGGGAACAGAAGTTGGCACAGTGGGATAGGAGGAGTCATAGAGGGGCACAGGAGGGGCAAATAGGTATACAGGAGGCACAGGAGAACACAGGTGGCCAAAAGTAGGATGCTGGAGGCACAGGGGCACAGTGGAGTCATGGGAGACACTGAGGCACAGGGGCACAGAGGAGGCATGGGAGACACTGAGGCACAGGGGCACAGAGGAGTCATGGGAGACACTGAGGCACGGTGGAGTCATGGAAGACGCTGGAGGCACAGGGGCACAGAGGAGACACTGGAGGCAGAGTGAGCATGCTCTCCACCCCCAAAGCCAGGACATTGATACTTTGCCACCTCCAGTGGCAAAGTATAGACACGCCCCCTGACCATGACGTTGGACAGCATTGACCTAAGCTGTCATTACAGCTGGCTTGGTGTGCAGCTGTGATTGCTCTGCTTACTCTGTATCCTGATCCTCAGCTCTACAGATCATGGCTGGGACATTTTGGGTGAGTCACAGCACAGTGCCTTCCAACCCAAGAGAGACAGTCCCAGCGAAGCTGAGATGGTTGGGAGGCATGAGTAGTAGCTCCACAGTGGGCGGGGTTACACGTCTTGTCCTGCCCTTTTTTTGCTCATCCTTCTTTTGCATTTTGGAGGGAGAATCCACTGCACAGGAAATATAAGAATGAATTCATGCGTTGCAGATTTCTAGACAATTTAACACCAAACAGCAGTTTTCTACCATGAATTATTATATATTATATATTGTGCCATGACTTATAATATTTTATAACTAAGGATTGCCTGGCAGTACCCAGACCAAAGTAATACAGTATGCTCAGGTCCTGCTTGTTGCCAGTAAATTGGTGATATATTTTTCATAGTGATCAGACATATGATTTTACTCGAAAATAAGCTAATGTGACATTTACCTTTATTTTATTATGAACAGGCGCCATCTGCTGTGGTGCCATCCTGTCTGCAAGAAAAGCCCCTCCTCCCTCCCCTCCTGCTGCTTCTCTGCACTCCCAATTACAGAGATCCATAAGCTCTCTGTAATTGAGAGTGCAGGGATGCAGCCCTTAAAGCTCTTCACTTATACTGGTTAGTTTCCTAGCTTCTGGCTTGGGGAATTACTGCAATAAACAAGGGAGGAGGCACGCAACAGGCTTTTCAACTTGAGTTTATCTAAACTTTAGCAAATACACAACGCTTATGGATTTTAGGCAGTAAATATAATAATGGGGTTCTAGGGTGTTCAACACTCAAAAAATCTGCAGTGTTCCTCGTGATCAAACCATTCATTAATGCATCTTCAATCAATAAATCAACTTTCTTCTTAATCACAAACACTGGATCATAATCACACCGCTCTTAGTGTCCCTCAGTCTGCAGTTGCTTAAAAAGACAAAAAATGAGACCGAGAGCCCAATATGGTGTAGTATATAAAATAAAGGAGGTATTGCACACAAACAATAGTGTTATACTCACAAGCATGGGTCGCCGCAAAGGCAACCACTGAAAAGGCAGGTGGGGAGAATTGTGACCTGACCCCACTCAGGCATTAAAAAGTTGCTCTCTGTAGAAAGAAGGAAACACCCCTCCACCATGGGTGGACTAGATCAATAGTAAAACGGGTATCACAAAGGTGCCAACAAGGATAAAATAATTAAAATCCGCTTAAAAATCCGCTTAAAAGGGGGAAGTGGGTGGACTCACCTCCCTCAGGTAAACAATGACCAATGAGACGATACTATAGTATCAGTAACATTTATTGAAACATCTTCAAGGGTGCAACGCATTTCACGGGTCAGTATCCCGCTTCATCAGGCAACCAATTTTGGAGAACACGAAGGGAAACGCAAGAAAAACACAATGCCAGGGGACGCTCGGTACACAACCCAATAACAAGACATTTCTGTCATTGAAACATATAAGTCTTGTTGCATACTGGACAGGTGTCATACAGGTGCAAATGCTGTGAGCAGATCAATCAATCAATCAATCAATCAATCAATAAAGAACTATATAAATACAAAGTTTTATGCAAAAGAATTGTGAACTATGGTCAGTTGATAGAAACTAACAACAATCTAGTGCGATGTAATTCATTAACCCCCTTGGCGGTATGAAAAATACTGCCAGGGGGCAGCGCAGCAGTTTTTTTTTTAATTTTTTTTTTTTAAATCATCCCCCCAGCCCCACCGATCGCCTCCGGCGATAGGCGATCAGGAAATCCCGTTCAAAGAACGGGATTTCCTGGAGGGCTTCCCCCGTCGCCATGGCAAAGTGCTAGCTGTGTCCAGCAAAAAAAAAATTATTTAAATCGGCCCAGCAGGGCCTGAGTGGCACCCTCCGGCGGCTTACCCCGTGTCACACACGGGGTTACCGCTAAGGAGGTTAAAGAGAACCCGAGGTGGGTTTGAAGAATATTATCTGCATACAGAGGCTGGATCTGCCTATACAGCCCAGCCTCTGTTGCTATCCCAAACCCCCCTAAGGTCCCCCTGCACTGTGCAATCCCTCATAAATCACAGCCACGCTGCTGACAAACAGCTTGTCACAGCTGGCTGTGTTTATCTCTGTAGTGTCAGTCTGCTGCTCTCCCCGCCTCCTTCAGAACTCCAGTCCCCGCCTGTCTCCCTTCCCTCCCTGCTGATTGGAGGGAAAGGACGGGGGCAGGGACCGAAGCTGTGCAGGAGGCGGGGGAGCAGCTGAGACTGACACTACAGATGTAAACACAGCCTCACAGCACGGCTGTGATTTATGAGGGATTGCAGAGTGCAGGGGGACCTTAGTGGGGTTTGGAATAGCATCAGAGGCTGGGCTGTATAGGCAGATCCAGCCTCTGTATGCAGATAACATTCTTCAAACCCACCTCGGGTTCTCTTCTGTATGCAGAAAAAAATTCTTTAAACACACCTCGGGTTCTCTTTAAGAACATATCCGATAGGTGTGCAGCATAATCTATAAACCCATGAAGTAAAGCTATGTCTATATAGCAACTTTGGACCACATTTCTGATGAAAAGAGTGCAACAGTTTGAGCTTCTGCTATATATGCAGTTCTATCCTGCAGTACAGTGGCACCCCCTTTATCTGCCTTCAAGATAATGATTTGCTCATTATTGCTCAAGGCTTGTAAAGCTTTCACTTCACCATTATTTCAATTATGCTTCCTCTAGCCCCCATTGTTAGACCACAGACGTTTTACTTCATTCAAGACCAGGCTCTTGCCATGTGCTCTTATTCCTCAATTGCTCTCCCTGCTGTAGTGCAACTGTATCCATAAAACACATATTACGTTGTAGGCTCCTGATAAACTTATAGAAATCTATTTCCCAGTCAAAGTATTCCAACTCAAAGGTTGGAACAAATCCCAATCCTTTGCTCAACACTGACAGCTCTTCAGCAGACAGTACATGGGAAAGACTTTTTTTTCCATATATATGGATTATTAACTTGTTTTCCCTATTGGACAATAATGGGTTAACCCTCATAGGAATATGATGTCATGGGTCAGCTTACCAAAGAGGGGGTTGTCCTTGATGGGTGTGGTGCATTAGGGTGTGGGTGTGGTGCACTGTGTTTTGGGGGGTGCATGCACACCTGATGAAGGGGGTTACCCCGAAACATGTTGTGTATTTGCTACAGTTTAGATAAACGCAAGTTGAGAAGCCTGTTGTGTGCCTTCTCTCTTGTTTATTGCATTACTTGAAGTGGATTGATGACCCACTTGAGGATCGATCACCGGCGACTCAGGATAACCTAACCTGAGCAGGTTACTGTTGGTTACATCTGTCTTGGGGAATTACTGACGTGTAATACACTGATAATGGTTACAGTACATTACTATACACAGATTGGTCACAGTAGGGGTGACTTAGTGTTTCCGGCCTGTAATAAGCTGATAATGGCCACTGTACATTACTGTACACAGATTGGTCACAGTAGGGGTGACTTAGTGTTTCCGGCCTGTAATAAGCTGATAATAGTCACTGTACATTACTATACACAGATTGGTCACAGTAGGGGTGAGTTAGTGTTACTGGCCTGCAATAAGCTGATAATGATCACTTTACATTACTGTACACAGATTGGTTACAGTAGGGGTGACTTAGTGTTACTGACCTGCAATAAGCTGATAATGGTCACTGTGCATTACTGTACACAGATTGATCACAGTAGGGGTGACTTAGTGTTACTGGCCTGTAATAAGCTGATAATGATCACTGTACATTACTGTACACAGATTGATCACAGTAGGGGTGACTTAGTGTTACTGGCCTGTAATAAGCTGATAATGGTCACTGTACATTACTGTACAGAGATTGGTCATAGTAGTGTATACATACATAGGTTTGTTGTCACAAGAGTTAAAAGGGCACTATTGCGAAAAATTTAAAATATATGCAAACATATACAAATAAGAAGTACGTTTTTTTTCCACAGTAAAATGAGCCATAAATTACTTTTCTCCTATGTCGCTGTCACTTACAGTAGGTAATAGAAATCTGACAGAAGTAACAGGTTTTTGCCTAGTCCATCTCTTCATGGGGGATTCTCAGGGATTTATTTATTTTCAAAAGCACTTAGTGAATGGCAGTTGCTCAGTCCAACTGCCAACAAACTGTGTAGCGAGCAGGACAGCTGGCCAGCATCTTTGTTTAAATCCATTTTAGGGAATATCTTTATAAAGAATAAAAGCCTTGCTGATGAAGATGAAGAGATGGATTAGTCCAAAACCTGTCACTTCTTTTAGATTTCTACTACCTAATGTAAGTGACAGCAACACGGGAGAAAAGCAATTTATGGCTCATTTTACTCTGGAAGAAAAATGTACTTCTTATTTGTCTGTTTGCGCATATTTTAAATTTTAAATTTTTTTGCCAAAGTGCCCCTTTAAACATTGCTTCCATTGTCTCATCAGGCTCTACAATTTACAGCGTTTCAATGTACGGCCAATGCTTTTGCTGCAAATACAGCAAATACCACATTTTTCAGGAAATGCATTTGATTGGCTGAGTTCCAAGCTGAATACATTTGTATAAACTTTTCACCAACTTGGAATTCTCAGCAGCTCACTGATCATCCCTAATGATAATTGTTCCTCCCCTCAGAATTCTCTAACAGGAAGTGATGATGTTTCTCTATTTGCAGCGCAGAGTCCCGGCATCAGGAATCTCTCAGAGACTTGTCTCTCTGTATCCACAGATTGCACAACGGATGATGATGTCACTGGACAAGAGTCTCCTGCAGATATCCTGGTTACCCTAAATATACCCCCGGACTCCCCTCACATGTCTAATCCTGAGGGTTCTCATACCCAGCACAGCTCTGCCCCTGCTGGAGGGTCATATTCTTGTTCCATGTGTGGGAAATGTTTTGTTCAGAATTCACATCTTGTCAGACATAAGAGATCTCACACTGGTGAGAAGCCGTATTCATGTGCTGAGTGTGGGAAATGTTTCGGAAGAAAATCAGACCTAGCCGGACATGAGAGGTCTCACACTGGTGAGAAGCCTTATTCATGTGCTGAGTGTGGGAAATGTTTTGGGTTTAAATCATATCTTGTCAGACATGAGAGAACTCACACTGGTGAAAAACCATATTCATGTGCAGAGTGTGGGAAATGTTTTGCATCTAAAGCTGGCTTTATATATCATGAGAGATCTCACACTGGTGAGAAGCCCTATTCATGTGCTGAGTGTGGGAAATGTTTTGCACGGAAGTCGCATCTGGTCAGACATAAGAGATATCACACTGGTGAGGAACCCTATTCATGTGCAGAGTGTGGGAAATGTTTTACATCTAAAGCTGGCCTTATATATCATGAAAGATCTCACACTGGTGAGAAGCCCTATTCATGTGCTGAGTGTGGGAAAAAATTTGGGCTTAAATCAAGTCTTGTCATACATAAAAGGTTTCACACCGGTGAGAAACCCTATTCATGTGCTGAGTGTGGGAAATGTTTTAGCTTTAAATTAAGTCTTGTCAGACATAAGATGTTTCACACTGGTGAGAAGCCCTATTTATGTCTTGAGTGTGGGAAATGTTTTATACAGAAATCACTGCTTATTCGTCATGAAAGATTTCACACTGGTGAGAAACCCTATTCATGTGCTGAGTGTGGGAAATGTTTTGGACAGAAAGGAGACCTTGCCAAGCATGAAAAAATTCATACTGATGAAAAGCCTTATGCTTGTCCTGAGTGTGGGAAATGTTTCACACGTAAAACACATCTGGTCATACATGAGAGATATCACACTGGTGAGAAGCCCTATTCATGTCCTGAGTGTGGGAAATGTTTTTCATCTAAAGCTGGCCTTCTATATCATGAGAGTTCTCACACTGATGAGAAGCCCTATTCATGTGCTGAGTGTGGGAAATGTTTTGTTATAAAATCACATCTTGCCAGACATGAGAGATCTCACACAGGTGAGAAACCCTTTTTATGTGTTGACTGTGGGAAATGTTTTGGAGCTCAAGAAAGTCTTGTTAAACATAAGAGATCTCACACTGGTGAGAAGCCATATTCGTGTGCAGAGTGTGGGAAATGTTTTGCTCAGAAACCACACCTTGTCAAACATAAGAGATCTCACACTGGTGAGAAGCCATATTCGTGTGCAGAGTGTGGGAAATGTTTTAATAAGAAATCAGATCTTGCCAGACATGAGAGAACTCACACTAGTGAGAAGCCCTATTCATGTACCAAGTGCGGGAAATGTTTTGGAGATCAAGGAAGCCTTGTTAAACATAAGAGATCTCACACTGGTCGAAAAAAGCTCAATTCATGAGCAGAGTGTGGGAAATGTTTTGTTCAGAAATCAAATCTTTTCACACATGAGAGATCTCACACAGGTGAAAAGACCAGTTGATGATTTCACTATAGAAAATGTTTTCGGAATAAATTACTGCATATCTTTATTTCTGTTTGTTTTTTTTATCATGATAAATGTCTGATACTTTAATCTCTATGAGTAGTTATGAGTTGAAGTAAAGTCGAAGTATCTTATAATGTGCATACTGCAAACAGGAAAGAAAATATTGCAGTTATTTTAACCAGATGGTAAAACACAATGCAGACATTTAAAGTCAGGCCACAGTAACTTACATTTTGAGTGTAGGTAGTGTAGTATTGAACCTTCAAACATCCATCATTATACTGTATCTCATATAGAGAATTATTAGATTAGAGAAATTGTTGTTGACCACAGGCTTACCTAAAAAAATGATAAGAAGAGTGATAGAGGGAGAAAAAGAAAAATATATAAGGATGTATGTATATGAAGAGCAGAAAGGGGAGCAGAGAAATGAAAGGAGAGAGCAGAGAGGAGGTCTCAAATGGAATCAGACTTTAAAGGATACCCGAACTGAAATGTGACATGATGAGATAGACGTGTATGTACAGTGCCTAGCACAGAAACAACTATGCTGTGTTCCTTTTTTTCTTTCTCTGAGTTAAATATCTAGTTAAAAGAGTTAAATATCTTGTATGTAAGTGGCTGACTCAGTCCTGACTCAGACAGGAAGTGACTACAGTGTGACCCTCACTGATAAGAAATTCCCCTTTTTTACCTCTTTCTTGCTCTCATAAGCCATTTTCTGCTAGGAAAGTGTGTTATAGTTGGAATTTCTTATCAGTGAGGGTCACACTGTAGTTACTTCCTGTCTGAGTCAGGACTGAGTCAGCCACTTACATACCTGATATTTAACTCTTTCAGACAGAGAAAGAAAAAAAGGAACACAGTATAGTTATTTGTGTGCTTGGCACTGTACATACACATGTCTATCTCATCATGTTACATGTCAGCTCGGGTATCCTTTAACTAAGCTCTAGATCTAACGTATTGTGTGTGCTATGAATGAGCTCCTCATTTTCTCCACCCGCATTAGCCATTGTTTCAGGTATAGGGAATCGGTGGTTTTCCACCCATAGTGCACTGGCTGCGCCCAGTAGTCGTGGAAGAATTGACTTGCTATATGCTTCGTCCATGCAGGAGCATACATTGATATTACCAGCAATATCGGTAAATAACAAAATGTCTGATTTGGAGGAATTGCCACAGTGGAATTGGTTGGGGGGCTGTTAGTTTCTTAACTACTTAAGCCTTTTGGATGTAGCTGCTATGTCCAAAATGCTGCCGCTTACCGCCGTGGGTGATTGCATGCATTCCCGCACACGCTTTAGTGCGCGTTCTTGCCGCTGCCCGTTAGACCAGAGATAAGTGACTGGTAACACAGTCCCATTCCCCTAAGTCCCCGCTAGAATGATCGCTGGCTTCTATGAGAAGCCGCAATGATTCTAAGTTACACGTCCAAGCTTCACTTCCTGTAAGCGTAAATAGTACGTTTACTGGACATCTAGAAAAAAAATGATTGAGGCCATCTTGTGGACTGATAGTAAAATTACGCCTGCATACATTTTTTTTTAATAAACAGACCCACACTTGCATCTAAAATTTACTCCTAACTTCCCACTCTCTCCCAAAAATACCCAATTAAAACTTTTAATATCAAAAATAAAAAAAAGCTTGTAAATAGGGATGGACGCAGAACTGAAAAAATGCACCTTTATTTCCAAATAAAATATTGGCGCCATACATTGTGATAGGGACATAATTTAAATGGTGTAATAATTGGAACAAATGGGCAAATAAAATATGTGGGTTTTAATTACGGTAGCCTGTATTATTTTAAAACCATAATGGTTTAAAAATGGGAGAGCCAACGTAATGCATAAGGGCCAATGGCTCCCTTTGCCATTGGCTCTTATACAATGGGCACTGTTATTGGCCTGAGGAAGCTAGCTCAGACCCACAAAATGCATTTATACACATCATGGCGCCTCTTTCCCTTATAACGTGATATTGAGGAACAGTTAAAATATACATCAGGGATGATGGGGGCCGCCCTGTCTCTTTCCATTTGACAAAGTAAAGCTATTTGATATTAGGTAGTTGGCCTTCATTCTAGCAGAAGGGTTTGCGTAAAGGAGATTAATCCAGTTCTACGTTTGGGAGCCTAGTCCCATGTCCTGAAGAGTAGCTCTTATATAACTCCAGGATACCCTGTCAAAGGCCTTCTTGGCGTCCGTAGAGAGAAAAAGCCCCTCTGTGGAAGGCCAATGTACCAATGTCCACCTCTTTTGCTGTATTGTCTCTCCCCTCTCTGCCCGGTACAAAGCCTACCTGGTCTGAGTGAATTAGGGAGGGCAGTAAAGTGGATATTGTACTTGCTATAATGAATAAGCGTAATGGGGTTGTAGCTAGCACAGTTGGCAGGATCCTTGCCTTCTTTGTGTATGATAGTAACATGGGCCTCTAATAACTGGCAGTGTAGAAGGGTGCTACTACCGACTGAGTTAAAGTAATCCTGTACCGTGTCATTTTAGTACCTGTTAAAAAAAATCCCCGTGAGACCACAGCCAGGGGTACGCAGCGCCAGGCCTGTGACTTCCGGCGGGGGGACTAAGTGACCACCCGGGTGGCGGAGGGAGGGGGGGTCAGGCATAGTTTAACAACTTACCTTCTGGCATCTACCGCAGCCTCTTTCTACTTCCTCTCCCAGGCGTTCCTCGCGTTGGTAACAGCACCCCCTATGATGAAGTAACTGCATGTCATCACAGGGGGCGCTGGTACTAACATGAGGGACACCGGGGAGAGGAAGTAGGAAGAGGCTGCGGTGGATCCCAGAAAGTGAGTTGCTAAACCATGCCCGATTCCCCCGCTGCTGTGCCTATCCCTCTGGCTACCTATACTGATTGCACCTGCCTTACTAACCTATACTGGGTGGCTACCTATACTGGAGGCACCTACCTAGCTAACCTATACTGGGGGCACCTACCTATCTAACCTATACTGCGGCACCTACCTAGCTAACGTATACTGGGGGCAACTATACTGGATACCTATACTCAAATAATGGTTGCATGTTTAAATTTTGTCAAAGTATATTAATCTGAATTCAGGGGGTACTTGACTGGAACTGAAGTGTGATAGGGGGTACTTGGGTCGAAAAAGTTGAGAAACGCTGCTCTAAATACATACAGGGTGCGTTTCTCTAAGAAAATGTTCAGCAGTAATTGGGGCAACTAGGGTGTCTTATCTGGTTTAATAGGTTGGAACTC
Organism: Hyperolius riggenbachi; assembly: GCF_040937935.1. Classification (NCBI taxonomy): domain Eukaryota; kingdom Metazoa; phylum Chordata; class Amphibia; order Anura; family Hyperoliidae; genus Hyperolius; species Hyperolius riggenbachi. The sequence goes on from NC_090655.1 coordinate 257,232,306, forward strand.
ATAGTTCTCAAGGAATAGTTTAATATTACTGTCTTTATGTTTAGAGACGTTACTGTTCTGTCTAGTTCCTTCTATGTTATAAAGACCCTCGTAAAAATGTAGAAAGACTTTTAGTATTTGCCCCTCGAGGCAGCATGCTTGTTTCCTTTATTGTCTGTTATGCTGTTTATTTGCTGTTGTGCTGTGATTTTTTTGAGTCTACAAGCCAGGTTCTTCTTTATTCCATTCATAATATATTTTTTCTGTGTGTAAGATTTGTTTTTTGCTGTGGAATAGAATAGCTCTTGTACCACTTTTCTGGGTCTTTTTAGTTCTATTTCTACAGTTTTTGTTCTTTGTTTTTTGCATTTGTTTTCTAGGAGAGTTATCTTTTGTATGAGAGCATTTAGTTTTCTCTTTCTCTCTTCCTAGCTGCTCACGATCTATAAATTCACTTTTGATGACTGGTTTGTGAGCTTCCCATACCATTAGAGGAGATACCTGTTGAGTGTTATTGTTCTTAAAGGACACCCGAGGAGAAAATAAACTAATGAAATAAGCAATTGTATCTATCTTCCTTCTCCTAAAAATGACTTTTAAGATATTCCACAGTTTTATTTAAATCTATTTTTTAGTTTTTACTGTTTTATGGTTTTTGCTCAATTACACATTCATTGAAGTATGACAGAGCTAAAATCTAAAAACTATTGACTTTAAAGGACTTCCGCAGCCAAATAACAAATCTATTTTTTACTTACCTGGGGCTTCTTCCAGCCCCTTGCAGCCCACTCAGTCCCTCACCGCTGCCCAAGTCCTCTTCCGTGTCCCCACTGACCGGCCGCAATGATTGCCTGCAGGGTCGGTTCAATTTTGGGCACCCGGAATTGGAGTCCGAGTCATTGATTTCAGAAACTGAGGAGTCGGGAGTCGGATGATTTTTGTACAAAATCTACAGCCCTGTTAAGTATTAGACTAAGGAGTTGGAGTCGAGGAGTCCGAGTCAGAGCTATTTTGGGCACCCGGAGTCGGAGTTGGAGTCGGAGTCGTGGTATCATAAACTGAGATGTCGGAGTCAGAGTTGGAGTCGTAACATTTTTGTACCAACTCCACAGCCCTGTGCCCGCGTGTCCACATCATTTGGCACAGTAGACGCTCCAGGTGAGTAAAAAATAGATTTGTTATTTGGGCTTGGAAGTCCTTAAAGTAGTCTCCCGCTCACAGTTAGGATCTTCTAGTAGTTCTGGGTTTTTGCTTCCAATTAAACTGTGATTGTCGTTTTCTATGAACAAAAGGGTTAACGTATACTGGGGCGTGGTCAGAAAGCAATATAATACACACCCTCCTTTCTCCTACCATTTCCACATCTGCTTGAGTGATTAGTAAATGATCAATTCTAGAGTATTTTTGGTGGGGACCAGAGAATGTATTCTTTATCCTGTGGTTGTTGGAATCTCCAAACATCTTTTAGCCTAAGATTGTTTAAGTGAATTTTTTTTTTTATTTGGCCATATGAAAGATTTGATTTACCATTTGATGTGTCTTGGGGAAGTTTGGCGGTACATTTAAATCTCCACCCCAGATGATGATTTCTTTTGCAAAATCTAGTCATTTGTTTGTTGATTGCTCTATGGAAGCTTCTTGCCTCTCATTTGGGGTATACATCGTGGCTATAGTCACTCCCCTATTTCTTACTCGGCCTCATAGGAAAAGATATCTGCTCTTAAAGAAAACCTGAACTGAAAAGTAAAAGTCAAAATAAACATACAGAAGTCATACTTACCTCCTATGCAGTCTACTCCTCAATCCCTTTCTCCTCTCTTGCATCCTATTTGTCCACTGTGATCAAGGGAATTCTCCGTCCTCCGTTTTGAAAATTGCCATTACCCCATAACCGCTTCCTGGTTAGCACACAGTTAAACTGTAACATCGCCCACTTGAGCCATAGGGAAACATGGACATTACCTGGCACATCAGTTGTCCTCTCAGCTATAACTGACAGCAACTGATATTTTACTGACAGCAACTGATAAGTTTCAGTTATGACAAAATGTTGTCAGAACTGGAAGGGATTATTGACAGAAGAAAATGGTGAGCTTCTGAGAGGAACTGATGGGAAGGTAACTATGTAATGTTCATTTGAAGTGGCTGAATGGAGTAAAAGTGGCTGAATGGAGTAATGGTTAAGGGCTCTGCCTCTGACACGGGAGACCAGGGTTCAAATCTCGGCTCTGCCTGTTCAGTAAGCCAGCACCTATTCAGTAGGAGAACCTTTGGCAAGTCTCCCTAACACTGCTACTGCCTATAGAGCGCTCCTAGTGGCTGCAGCTCTGGCGCTTTGAGTCCGCCAGGAGAAAAGCGCGATATAAGTGTTCTGTGTTTGTTGTTGTTTGTTGTTGTTGATTTGAAGTTACCTCATGTGTTTATTTTAAATAATTTTACTCAGTTCAGGTTCCCATTAAGGTCAGTTAATTGCTTTGTTATTTCTAGTTCGCAATCTTTGTGTAATAAAATAATACACCCCTTTAGCTTTCCCAGCTGGTGAGGGAGTGGGAAAACTGCGAGTGTTGGCTCTGTTAGCAAGGTGAGGTATCGAGCTTGCCCAGAAGTACGTCTCCTGCAATAATGCAATAGCTACCTTGTCTCTTTGGTGAATGCGAAGTAGAGAGCTTTCATTTTTTTGTTGTGCCCATTAACGTTCCAAGATTGTATGTTCCAGGTTGAGTCTGTTTTAGGTGAAGCCTGTGCTTTCTGGATCTCTGAGTGAATCTGCATCTTGTGGGGGGGTGGGAGAGGTGAAGGTTATAGAAGAAGAGAAGAGAGAGGATCCTGTTTAGAGGAAAGCCTGTGGTCTAAGGTTTATTCCACTTGTTGTGGCTGTGTATTGGGAGATCGCCAAATGCCCCCTCACGCTGCACAACAGACTGAGTTAGTGGGAGGGTTAGTGCGATAAAATTTACACTTTTGGGGGAAAGTGAAAAGTAGCCAACCAGTATGGCTTATCAGCTGTCTCTAGATGTAGGTCTCAACAACACAGGCGGATAACAGCTATCTAAAAAAAAGTATATTTAGTGGGTAAATGGAATATGGTTTTGTGGCCAACAGTCCCGCTTTAAGGGGTAAGGGCTGGGGCAGTGTAGAGCCCGGGGGGAGTTTGATATGTCATAAGATTCAGGGTCTCTGGATTTTAGGATATGGGGGGAGGGGAAGGGAAGCAAGGAGGGCCGAGGGTCTGTCCATTGAGCTACTGGTAGTAGTAGTTTGTGTGACTTCTCCCAGACATAGAACATCTGCTTTAGGGTTATAGATAAAGATCTAAAGTTGGAAATACCACCTATTCCCTTGAGTAAATTACATAGTGGATCTATGTGTGAGAAGAGGAGATCAGCGAAAAGAAGGCCTTGTAGTAAGGGTTTATCTTCACGCAAGCCAAAGTACATATGTGATAGTTGTGCAGCTAAATAGTACAAATAGCAGTTAGGTAAAGCTATACCACTAGTGTCTTTAGGACATTGTAGAGCTAACAACGCCAAACGATTACTTATTTTGGCCCATAAAAATTGAGCAAGGGGGGAGTTAAGTTTAACCACTTGAGGACCGCGGTCTTATACCCCCCTAAAGATCAATTTTCATAAATTGGGCCACTGCAGCTTTAAGGGCTCACTGCAGGGTCGCACCACTCAGCACACAAGTGATCCCCCCCCCCTTTCTCCCCACCAACAGAGCTCTCTGTTAGTGGGGTCCGATCGCACCCACAATGTTTATTTATTTTTTTTACAAATATTTTTATTTTATTTTTTAATATAAAAATGCCTATTTTTTTTAAATAATTTTCCCTCCCTCCCCCAGTCAGCCTATCACTGCGATCGGCTGTGATAGGCTTCAGCCTATCAATCAGCGTGGAGCGGTCCTGGGGCTGCTGTTCACGCCAATTGGCGTGGAGCAGTCGGCAAGAAGTTACTAAAGGTAGATGGGAAAAGGAAAATGGGAGAATGCAAAGTCACAGAGACTTTTAGGGAGTATCATCATTTTGAACAGGTTAGCTCTACCAACCTCAGTCAAGGGAAGCTTCTCCCAAGCCCTCAGCTTGCCACAAACCGCATGGAGTAAGGGGTCAAGATTAAGTTCAGCAAAATCCTTGCGAGATCTAGAAATTATGATACTAAATGAACTAACCCATTGTAGAGGAAATTTCAGGTTCTTGTGATGGAAGGAATAAATCTAAGGGCATTAGGAAGGACTTGGTCCAATTGATCTTGAGACTCGCAAAATGACCAAAGTTTGTGATAGTAGAGAGAGTATTTTCCAATGAAAGACCAGGGTCTGATAAATATAATATCATATTGTCAGCATACATACTTATTTTCTCATTAATATCATCTTTTTCCCATCTTCGAATCCCAGAGTGTAGTCTGATTAGAGTAGCTAGGGGTTCTAGTGCTAGGTCAAAAAGAAGGGGTGAAAGGGGACACCCCTGACGGGTGCCTCTGTCAGATTCTTATATTAATGCAGAGAAATAATCCCCATCTTGCTTTAAGATAATTATTTCAGTGAATTTCAAGATTTGTGAGTATGAGCAGAATCAGAATTAGATTGTTATAATTTTCAGTATTATTTTTGGAAGCGAGCTGTCTATTCCTACAAGGTTGACATTTAGAAGAAATGTTCATAGGCTATACAGTATTTGTTGTGTTAGTAAGTTTAACCATTTAAGGTCAAGCTATACCCTGCTGAAACTAAAGCCTGCTTTATACGCTAAATGTTAATCACATAGTGTTCACACATATCTAATAAGCTGATCAATAATATACATTTTATTTCAGATTGTATTAAAACAGTTGTTCTATTGTAAGGCCAGAAGCCTTGTGGCGGCCATTACCACTTATAACCACAGGGGGCATCTAGACATCCCTATCTAATTATTAAAGTGAAGTCATGTACATGTATTTTTAGAAATGTTATAAAAAGAACATCATTTGAGTCATAATGTACTAATTTAAAAATAGGTTTGAGTTTTATAACTTCATGTAAAATCCCCTACCCTGACGCCATATTGGAAAAATTACAATAAAAAGGCCTTGCAGGCTAGCACATTTAAGCATCAAGCCTGAAACTCTACTGAGATTGATTGAGGCCTAGCAAGAGACTACCTTCCATTGTGATTCTAGAACCCAAGAGAGGTAATATGCATTATTCTCGGTGAATTCATTGACAATCTATATATATAAAATCGGATGTGTGTGTGTGTGTGTGTGTGTGTATGTGCCGCGATCACGCGAAAACGGCTTGACCGATTTGAACGAAACTTGGTATACAGATCCCTTACTACCTGGGATGATATGTTCTGGGGGTCTCGCGGCCCCCCTGCACACGTGGGCGGAGCTACAAACAGCCAATCAGATTTCACCCATTCAAGTCAATGGAAAAAATGTAAAAGGCTGTCATTCTCACAGTAAACAAGCCAGAGTCCCCACACTTGGCACAGTTGGTCACTTGGTGATCGAGGTTACAAATCCAGGAAAAGTGGGCGGAGCATAAAACAGCCAATCAAATTTCAGCCATTCATTTTAAATGGGAAAATGTAAACTTCAGCCATTCATAGACTGTTAATCGCAGGGTTCTCAAACTTGACACAGTTGGTCACTGGGTGAATGCGATTAAGATTCAAGAAAGTGGGTGGAGCCTACAACAGCCAATCAAAATTCACCTATTGATTACCAAGGGGAATATTTAAACTGCTGCCATTCTTACAACTGTTAATGGCAGAGGCTTCAAACTTGCTACAGTCGGTCTTTGGGTGACTGGGGTCAAAATTCACAAAAGGGGCGGGGCCACAAACAGCCAATCAGATTTCCTTGGTGGATAAACTGCTTCCATTCACACATTTTTGATGTCAGGAACCTGAAAGCTCACAAACTTGGTCATTGAGTGACTGTGTGTCCAGGTTACAAAAAGTGGGCGGAGCCAAAAACAAATTTTACTGGGAAAATATAAACTGTAGCAATTCTTACACCGTTAATGGCAGTGTTCTCAAACTTTGCACAGTTGGCCACTGGGTGAATGAGATTAAGAATTTGGAAGGTAGGTGGAGCCTACAACAGCCAATAAAAATTCACCTTTCGGTTTTCAAAGGGAATATTTAAGCTGCTACCATTCTTATACTGTTAATAGCAGATGCCTCAAACCTGGTACAATTGGCCACTGGGTGATTAGGGTTCAAATTCAGAAAGGGGGCGGAGCCACAAACAGCCAATCAGATTTGTTTATTTTTCAATGGGAATATACAAAGTATTGATACCAAGGACCCCAAAGCTGATAAACTTGATAATTGAGTGACTGTATGTCAAGGTTAGAAAAAGTGTGCGGCGCCAACAACTTAATTTTTTACATGGCAGGGTTCCCAAACTTGACACAATTGGCCACTGGGTGACTGGGATTAATATTCAGAAATGTGGGTGTAGCCTAAAAACAGCCAATCAAAATTTACCTATTGATTTTCAAGGGGAATATTTACATTGCTCCTATTCATACACTCTTAAAGGCAGAGGCCTCAAATCTGGTACAGTCAGTCACTGGGAGACTTGGGTTTAAATTCTGAAAAGGGAGTGTGCCAAAACAGCCAATCAGATTTGTTTAATTTCAATGGTAAAATGCAACTTATTGATGCCAAAGACCCCACAGCTCATAAACTTGGTCATTGAGTGACTGTATGTCAAGGTTAGAAATAGTGGGCAGAGCCAAAAACAACTAACTTTTTACATGGGAAAATATAAATTGCAGCTATTCTTACACTGTTAATGGCAGGGTTCTCAAACTTGACACAGTTGGTAACTGGGGGACTAGGATTAATATTCGGAAAAGTAGGTGGAGCCTACAAGAGCCAATCAAAATTCACCTATTGATTTTCAAGGGGAATATTGAAACTGCTGTCATTCTTACACTGTTAATGGCAGAGGCCTCAAACCTGCTACAGTCCGTCATCAAGTGACTGGGGTTCAAATTCACTAAAGAGGTGGAGCCACAAACAGCCAATCAGATTTGCTTTTTTTTGGATAAACTGCTTCCATTCACACAATTTTGATGCCAGGAACCCAAAAGCTCACAAAATTGGTCATTGAGTAGTGACTGTGTGTCAAGGTTACAAAAGGTGGGTGGAGTCAAAAAGATTTTTCTGGGAAATTGTAAACTGCAGCCCTTCTTCGCTGTTAATGGCAGGGTTCTCAAACTTTGCACAGCTGGTTACTGGGTGACTGGGATTAATATTCAGAAAAGTGGGTGGAGCCTAAAAAAGCCAATCAAAATCACCTGTTGATTTTCAAGGGGAATATTAAAAATGCTACCATTCATTGCACTGTTAATGGCACAAGCCTCAAACCTGGTACAGTTAGTCATTGGGGTTCAAATTTAGAAAAGGGGACAGAGCCACAAACAGTTTCATTTCTTGGGAAAATACAAATTATTGATGCCAAGGACCCCAAGGCTCACAAACTTGGTCATTGAGTGACTGTATGTCCAGGTTACAAAAAGTAGGCGGAGCAAAAACCAAATTTCACTGGGAAAATGTAGACTGCGGGCCTTCTTACACTGTTAATGGCAGGGTTCACAAACTTTGCCCAGATGGTCACTGGGTGACTGAGATTAATATTCAGGGAAGTGGGTGGAGCCTATAATAGCCAATCAAAATTCACCTGTTGATTTTCAAGGGGAATATTTAAATTGCTGCCATTTTTATACTGGTAATAGCAGATGCCTCAAACCTGCTACAGTTGGTCATTGGGTAACTGGAGTTCAAATGCTGGAGAGGGGCAGAGCCACAAACAGCCAATCTGATTTGTTTAATTTCTATGGGAATATACAAATAATTGATGCTAAAGACACCAAAGCTCACAAACTTGGGCATTGAGTGTTTGTGCGTTAGGGTTAGAAGAAGTGGGCGGAACCAACACAAGTCATATACATACCCGGGCAACGCTGGGCAATCAGTGGGTGAAGACAATTACAAATTTCACTGGGAAAATTTAAACTGCAGCCATTCTTACACTGGTAATGGGAGGGTTCTTAAACTTTGCACAGTTGGTCACTCAGTGAATGGGATTAATATTCAAAAAAGTGGGTGGAGCCTACAAAAGTGTATTAAGCTTCACCTATTGCTTTTCAAGGGAATATTTAATTGCTACCATTCTTGCACTCTTAATGGCACAGGCCTCAAACCTGGTACAGTTGGTCATTGGGTGACTGGGGTTCAATTCAGAAAAGGGGGTGGAGCCACAAACAGCCAATCAGATTTTTTCATTTCAATGCAAGTTATTGATGCCAAAGACTACAAAGCTCACAAACTTGGTCATTGAGTAATTGTGTGTTAGGGTTAGAAAAAGTGGTTGGAGCCGACACCAGCCAAATACATTCCCGGGCAACGCCGGGCAATCAGCTAGTTAGTCTATATAAAGGTTAAAGACTTGTCTTTTCACACTTCAGGAGTTTTTTAAGTTTTTTTGGATAACTTTTTTTTATGCTATACTTCATGTACAATCAGGAAGCATTACTATTTAAATGCAATAGCAAGCTTTGGGACAACTACCAAGCTTTGATTGATTAAGATATATCTACTTTAAGTTCTTCATACAAGAATAGAACTATATATATATATATCATTTTTTAAGGATAAAGCTATATTGTGTGTACCATACACTGTACAATCTGGAGACAACAATTATCGATGAAGGATAAAATCTACAGCAGAAGAATTGCTATATTGATATGGACTTGTTTCACTAAAGGAACTTTGAAAATGTATTTTTGGATGATGGACAACAACTGGAGAGATGTATATTCCTGTATATATATATGCTTTATCCATTTTTATAACAATATAATTTTATAAAATTCAGCAGCTGAGTGTTGCGTATTTTTTCCAGAGGTAAACCTGTTAACCTATAAATATTCTGTTTATAGTGAGCAACGCACCCACTACTGACTAATATTGATTGTGACGACTTTTAGGCTGGTCCTTTTAAGTAGTTGGTAATCATTTAAAGCAGATATCGATCAGATATTTGACACCTCTTTGCAGTTCAAAGGTTGATGATCGCCAACCGTTTACTTTAACTCTGGCTACAGATTTAGTATATAATAATTGAACCCATTTTATGTAAGACGGGCCGAAGCCCAGGCGTCTCAATACAGCAAGCAGGTTGTCCCACTCTATGGTATCCAATGCCTTTTCGGCATTGAGATATTATGATCCGGGTACCAATATTAGAGTGGGACGCCTGGAGGTTTAAAAAGAGGTGCCTGAGGTTCGATTGGGAAAAAAAAACCTGATTGGTCATGGGGTACTAAGGATTGGAGAACCGTGCTTCACCTGCGGGCAAGAGTTTTGGCTCGTATTTTGGTATCATTTTGAATCAGGGAGATAGGGTGATATGATCCATATTCCTTAGGGGCGTTACCTGGTTTTAGAATGAGTGAGATTATAGCTTCTCTCATAGTATATGGAAGTTCACCTTGATCCAGAGCAGAACGGAATAAGCGTAGAAGGTAAGGTGCCATATCATTGGCATACATTTTATATAGCTCTATGGGGAGGCCATTAGACCCGGGGGATTTGGAGGATGGGAAAGCCGATCTAGCTTCATAAATCTCATCTATTGTAAATGGCTCATCTAGTTTCTTAGTCTGCAAGTCTGAGAGAACCGGCAAGGGTACATCAGCTAAATAAGCATCTCATTCACCATTAGTTTTAGAGGTCAGCATAAAAACCTAAGAACCTGGATAGAATATCATGAGTAGGGATGGTCGGAAAATTCCGCGGAATTATTAATTCCGTGATTCCGGCCGGAATTAGCTAATTCCGATTCCGGTGGTCGGAACGGAATTCATATACCTCTTAAACGGAATTCCGCAGAAATTGTATAATTCCGACAGAATTTTCCGGAATAACACCCAAAAAATCTCTCTCTCTCTCTCTCTCTCTCTCTCTCTCTCTCTCTCTCTCTCTCTCTCTCTCTCACTCTCTCTCTCTCTTCCTCCTCCTCTCTCCTCCTCTGCCTCCTCCTCCTCCCTACTTGATGATATAAGAGGATGGATAGGAGGAGGAGGAGAGAGAGAGAGAGAGCGAGAAAGAGATTTTAAAATTTTTCCGTCGGAATTCCGCGGAAAAGCTCCGGAATACTGTCGGAATGAAACGGTAGCGGAATTTCGGTATGACGGTATGCGGAATTGTCCCGGAAACGGAAATGGGCTCTTCCGACCATGCCTGATCATGAGGATTACCAAATTTTTTACCATCTGGGCCCAACACCATAGTGATAACCTGTTTCACGCTGCCTAGGAATGTTAGCTAGGAGTGCTGATCACCCATCTCATACCATGTTTGTCGCACATATAACATTTTCCGATATGCTTTTTCAGTTAGTAATTTTTCATATTCACACAATTTAGTTTTATATTCCAGTTCTGTGTCAGAACTAGGAGATTGCGGATAGCGCAGCTCCGCAGCCTTGAATTTCTTAGCAGCCCACTGTTCCACAGAGGCAGCATATTAGTTTTTATACGGTTAATTTCCCGTCGAAAGAGATAACAATAACAATAACAATAATATTTATATAGCGCTTTTCTCCCTGGGGACTCAAAGCGCTGTGACCCTGCATTATGCAGTCTCAAAGGCTAGGGAAAAGAGGTGAGTTTTTAGCCTTTTTTTAAAGCTGTCCAGAGAAGGAGCCTCTCGTACTGATTGTGGAAGTGAGTTCCATAGAGTAGGGGCTGCATAGGAAAAGGCCCGAGCACCAAATGTTAAGTGTATCCTGGGAATAACCAGCTTCATCTTGTTGGCAGAGCGGAGGGTGCGTGGAGGGGCATAAAGTTCCAATAGATCCGCTATGTATTTGGGTCCCATGTGGTGTAGAGCCTTGAATGTCAGCAGGCAGATCTTAAAATTGATTCTCCATTTTACTGGCAACCAGTGAAGAGTTTGCAGTACTGGGGTGATGTGTGAGCTGCGGGGGGCATTGGCTAGGAGTCTGGCTGCAGCATTCTGTACTAGCTGTAAGGGGCGCAGAACCTTATCTGTAGATCCGATTAACAGGGCGTTGCAGTAGTCTAGGCGGGAGGATACAAATGCGTGAACCAGGGCAGGTAGGTCTTCAGCTGGGATTAGGTGTTTTATTTTCGCTATATTTCTTAGATGGAAGAAGGAAGACTTGACGACAGCTGATACCTGCTGTCTGAGTTTTAGATTTCCATCCAGGATCACCCCAAGGTTTCGCACAGAGTCTTTATACTGTACAGTATCTCCCCCAATTGCTAGTTTGAGGTGGTGAGCGTTTTGAACTTTAGCCATCATGTGTGGACCACCTACCACCAACACCTCTGTTTTGTCAGAGTTCAGCCTCAGCCAGCTGGTGTTCATCCAATTTTGTAAATCCACTAGACACGCATTTATGGATGCTGATGGGTCTTGGGTGCCAGGCTTGAAGGACAGATACAGTTGTGTGTCATCTGCATAACAATGGTATCCTAAACCATAGTTCTGGATTATTTTGCCCAGTGGGAGCATGTAGACTGCAAAGAGTAATGGTGATAGTACAGAACCCTGTGGAACTCCATAGGCAAGTGGCACTGGATTAGAGTAGTGTGTGCCCAGACATACTTGCTGTGTCCTGCCAGATAGGAAGGTCTGAAACCAGCTAAGAACAGTACCCCTTAGGCCACAGTAATTCTTCAGTCGCTGGATTAGTATTTCATGGTCCACAGTATCAAATGCTGCTGACAAGTCAAGAAGAATCAGAATTGAGCAATCACCCTTGTCCCTTGCAGTAAGTAGATCATTCATTACTCGGACTAATGCTGTTTCAGTGCTGTGCCTTTTCCTGAATCCTGACTGAAAAGTATCAAAGATGTTGTTATCTGTAAGCCTGGCTTCTAGCTGGTTGGCGACTGCTTTCTCGATAACTTTTGATAGGAATGGTAAGTTCGCCACAGGTCTGTAGTTGGTTACAGAATCAGGATCTAGTGATGGTTTCTTCAGGAGGGGTTTTATGATTGCTTTCTTTAGTTCTTCTGGGAAAAGTCCACTGTGCAAGGAGCACTGAGTGATTTTGTGAAGTGCTGGCCTGAACAGCGCTGGGCACTGCATTAAGGATCCAGTTGGGCCAGGATCCAGGTCGCAGGTAGTGGGGCGGAGACTTTGAATGAGAATTCCAAAATCTTCTACACTCAGAGTGTCAAAGACTTGCCATGGTGGTACGGTAGTAGGCATATGCAACGTCCAGTGGTCAATTGATGTTGTTGGTGTAATGCTGGCACGGATGGTAGACACCTTGTTTGTGAAGAAGGCAGAGAATTCTTCACACCTTTCCCTGGAGTATGTGGTTGGGGCTTTTAGGCAGGAAGGATTGCAGAGTGATTCCACTGTGTGGAAGAGTTGAGCAGCTCTGTTGTTGGCTGTAGATATTTTGTGCGAGATAAAGTCTGATTTTTTCTTGGTTATTGCTTGTTGGTATTGTCTGAGGTGTTGAACTAGGCTAGATTTGTGCTCCCCAGTCCCTGATTTACGCCACTGTCTTTCTAGTCTGCGCCCTTTCTTTTTTAGATCCATGATGGTTTTGTCAAACCAATTAGCTTTCTGCTTTTTGGTTGCTGATTTGGTGCGCCATGGGGCAATACTGTCAAGTGTTTCATATATCGTGTTGTTGTACTGGGTTACTAGAGAGTTTGGGTCCATTTGACTGTGGAGCAGATTTGTAAAATCCAGGTTGGCAGTTATCCTCTCCGGTGTTAATTTACTCAGGGGACGGGTTTTGATTGTTTCTTTAGGGAGCTGCTTGATAGGGTGATGTTCAATAGTAAACTGTATTATGTGATCTTTAAGGAACATCTTGGTCGCACTCCACGTGGATGTGAACAGTGCGGAGTCATGCTGACTAGCTATAAATGTTTGGAAGGATTGTAATACATGGGCTTCATCAGAAATATTGGTTAACCAGTATGGGCCGAGTTTCTAGAGATCAGATTTAGGTGGGAATGACCAAGTTAAAGTTGCCCTACATGATATTCAATCTCGGTACAGTTGAGGAGTAGAACATCACTGCTAAGAATATAGTCTATCCTGGATCTGGTGTGATGTGTAGCAGAGTAACAGGAGTACATAGGTATAGTGGGGTGTTTACTATGCCACACATCAGCAATTGACACCAGATGGAGCATACGAAGAAGTTTGCTTTGTGACTTGGGTTGCTGACCAACAGGAGATTTATCTAAATGAGGAAAAAGCATACAGTTGATGTCACCTAGCCAAATAGAGGGTAGATGTGGAGAGGCCACTACAAAATCCAGGGATTTGTGAAATATTTCATATTTAAAAGGTGGCGGAATATATAATGCAATTATCAAAATGGGAGTGTAAAATAATAGACAATGTAAAAAAACAAAGCGCCCTTCAGGGCCCATTCACACTAGAAGCGCTTTTCTGAGCGTTTTGCGATTGATTAGCATTTTTTAAAATTGCTCCCATTCACTTTCATTAAAATCACGGAAAAAAATTGTGGAAAAATCGATGCGATTTTGCATACGCAATTGCGAAATTGCAGCGATTTTTCAGAGATTTTTACTGTGATTTGGATGAAAGTGAATGGGAGCGATTTTAAAAGCCGCTAATCAATCGCAAAATATCGCTCAGAAAATCGCTTCTAGGGTGAATGGGCCCTCAGAGTCAATAATGCTCTGAAAATGCACTAGCCTAGATATGAGAGCAACACCACGGGATTGAGAGTTGAAGATAGATTGAAACCACCATCCAATCCATGGCCAATGTATGGACCACTGGGGAATTTCATCGATATGAGTTTCTTGTAATGTAAAAATATCCACATCTAACCTCTTAAGTTGATTCAATGCAACCGTTCTCTTAATTGCCCCTGACATTCCAAGTTAGGAAAGAAACGTTTTGAGTAGCCATCACGGAGGGAATCTAGGGCACTGATGTTGGCGAAGGATCTGAAGGACATACAGAATTTTAAGGAGCAAAGCAGAAAACAACAGAGCTACAACTTTAAAGAAACAGTAAATACCCAGTTCCTTGCCTTTAGAACTAGGCCGGAACATTTTCCCAATAGCATATTTGGTACCTGCAGCGGGCGTAGACCAGACACAGAAAATAAATTCCTCCACAGTGTGCAGTCTCATGGAATAACAGCGCGCGCTCAGGTCACAGAGGGGGTAAAGTACGCACCATTTTGAGCACGAGAGCAGAGGGAAGTGAACGCCTGCCATGGCGGTGACTAAAATTTCAGCAATTTAAACATTGCATAACTTCACAGTGTATATAACATTAATACAAACAAACAACAAACACAGAACACTTATATCGCGCTTTTCTCCTGGCGGACTCAAAGCGCCAGAGCTGCAGCCACTAGGACGCGCTCTCTATAGGCAGTAGCAGTGTTAGGGAGACTGGCCAAAGGTCTCCTACTGAATAGGTGCTGGCTTACTGAACAGGCAGAGCCAAGATTCGAACCCAGGTCTCCTGTGTCAGAGGCAGAGCCCTTAACCATTACTCCATTCAGCCACTGCTGAATGGAGATAATTTGTCATTATCTAGTGATGAGTCCCGAAACAACCTGCAAGAGAAGACAAGTAAAGATTATATATGCTCATTCACACCATATTAATTAAAGAGATCATCATGATTATTCAGTACAATATATTTTGTGGAAATGGGTGTGTCTGGAAGCTGTTGGATCTTAGGGATTAGTAATCAGTAGGGATGGCCCCGCCTAGGAGAACTCATGGAGAAGCATGTGATCAGTTTGGTCAGCTGATAGATTTGTAAGGATCTGATTTGCTGTGATGACTTCCTGGTTTAACACCTGATCATGAGCAGCAAATCAGAGCCTTGCAAATCTATCAGCTGACCAAACTGATCACATGCTTCTCCAATCCATGAGTTCTCCTAAACAGGGCCATCGCTAGTAATCAGCATAGTAAACCAAGGTGTTGAAGTGTCTTCAATAGCTAGTATGCAGGAGTGGTGGTGGAAGACAAGTGAACTTTTATCCGCAGGTAGTAGGTAAACGTCCATAGACAAGCTGCGATCGAGTGGTGTTCAGGGTGAGAGGAGTCAGTGACCATAAGTAGAACAGTAAATGTAAAAACAACATAGGAGAAAAGATAAAAAGACAGCAGAACCTGTAGACGGATCATATCAGTAGATCAGTGGTAGGTCTTGGAGCTGGATGATCTAGAGTCCAGCCATGAAGTGACTTCGGAGGGGGTAGAGAAGAAGTGTGTTTTGTCATCCGCAACCACACGCAATCGAGCAGGAAATAACATGGCGTACTGCAGACTGAGGCCTTTGAACCTACGCTCAGAGGGGTAGCAATAGGGGTTGCAGATGTTGTAACCGCATCAAGGCCCTTGGGCCAGAGGGGCCCCCGAAAGGCCCTCCCTCAACTACAGTATTAGCTCTCTATTGGTCCTGTGCGCATAATAATCACTTCTATAGATACTTTGAATAGTGGTAATCATTGCCAAACTGTTCCCCATCCCCTTCTTGCACCTCTGACACTGTAGTTGCCATTGGCAGGTTTTGGTGCGCCGTATCAGTTGTTCGGTATAGAGTGCTTCATGGTGCCCAATGTAAAACTTGCATCGGGGCCCACAGCTCCTTAGCTACGCCACTGCTTACGCTTCACCTCTTGGAAGCTGACACCTTGCGTTTGTGTCTCTATTAAAGTCAGGGAGTATGGAGATCGAAACGTTATCGTTTTGTATATTGTCTTTTTCTCTTGCTAAGCGTAGAGCAGTGTCATGATCTTTGAAGTGCAACAAATGTGCAATAAAAGTGCGTGGAAGTGTCCCAGGTAGGTTGGTAAGAGCTGGTAAACGATGGGCTCGCTCCACAGAGAAAGTGTTAGTAAAGGCTTCTCTGCCATAGTTATCGATAAGCAACTTTTCCAAGAAAAGTTCAGGTTGGTCCCCCTCCGCACGCTCAGGTAGGCCCACTAACGTTATATTATTGCAGCGTAGGCGATTTTCTGTGTCCTCCTGGCATGTCACAACTGAGCAGATCTGCAGTTGCATGGAGTGCAGCTCACGCGGTGTATGTTTGGTGTTGTCCTCAAGTTGTGATATGCGTTGTTCGGCTGCTGTGACACACTGCCCAAGGTTCTACATGTCAGCGCGAAGTAGCTGTATGTCCGCACAGACTTCGTCGACCTTAGCGGTGAAAGAATCAGTAAGAGAAGTTTGGAGCGTGGATAGGACCTCCAGTATACATGCCGTCTCGGGGTTAGCGGCATCAGGATTGACCAGCGGATCGTCATCCTCTTGTCAGGCGCCATCTAGGGGGCCATCTTGGGTTGCCAGATGGAATTTGTCAATCGGGCCTACGGTCTTGTCTTTATATTTCCCCTTGTTTTTGGGCGGCATCCTCCCAGCGATAGAAATGGCAGAGTTCGGACAATCAGATAAGGTAAGTTATAGCCATGAAGCCTTGTTAAATGAGCAGGATAGTAGAGGCCAAAGCAGGAGCTCAGCTAGGACACGTCTGCTCACATGCTCGGCTAGCTAGTATGCAGGAGTGGTGGTGGAAGACAGGTAAACTTTTTTTTGTCAAATAGACAGAGGGCCAAAATGAAAAACATCCAGTAAAACCAGACCTTTATTCAAAAATCCATTAAAATGCAATACATGCAGACACAGTAGTAGTCAGCCAGGAGAGAGGGGACAAGCATGGTAAAGATGGTCTACAGCTGTTTCGCACTCGACTCAGGAGCGCTTCCTCAGGACAGTCCTGAGGAAGCGCTCCTGAGTCGAGTGCGAAACAGCTGTAGATTGCATTTTAATGGACTTTTGAATAAAGGTCTGGTTTTACTGGATGTGCCCAGCCGCTTGGACCTCTACAGTTTTTTGACTTGTTGCTACTGCATTGGGCTTGGAGCACTCCGGAGTGACCCTGTCTGGCAGTCCTGTGCACCTCTCTTCCTACCTATTGTGCCAAAATGAAAAACTTAGACCAGGTCGAGGGCCAACAGCCATATTTATTCCCTCCCCCCCCCCCCCCCCATTTTGAATTATTGCACAGCACCCGACAATTTGCACCGCATGCTATAGCCGTAGTGGGACAAAAAAGCACCCTCAGTATAGGTAGGTAGCCAGGTATAGGTGACCCCAGTATAGGATGGTTAGGCATAGGTGCACCCAGTGTAGGTTAGCCAGGTAGGTGCCCCAGTATAGGTTAGTCAGGCATGGGTGCACCTAGTATAGGTTAGCTAGCTAGGTGCCCCAGCATAGGTAGGCAGGCATCGGTGCACCCAGTATAGCTTAGTCAGGCATTGGTGCCCCTAGTACAGGTTAGTTACGCATAGGTGCACCCAATATAGCTTAGTCAGGCATAGGTGAACCCAGTATAGGTAAGCTAGGTAGGTGCCCCCAGTACAGGTTAGTTAGGCATAGGTGCACCCAGTATAGGTTAGTCAGACATAAGTGCACCCAGTATAGGTTAACCAGGTAGGTGCCCCAGTATAGGTTAGTCAGGCATAGGTGAACCCAGTATCGGTTAGCTAGGTAGATGCCCCCAGTATAGGTTAGTCAGGCATAGGTGAACCCAGTATAGGTAAGCTAGGTAGGTGCCCCCAGTACAGGTTAGTTAGGCATAGGTGCACCCAGTATAGGTTAGTCAGGCATAATTGCACCCAGTATAGGTTAACCAGGTAGGTGCCCCAGTATAGGTTAGTCAGGCATAGGTGAACCCAGTATCGGTTAGCTAGGTAGGTGCCCCCAGTATAGGTTAGTCAGGCATAAGTGCACCCAGTATAGGTTAGTCAGGCATAAGTGCACCCAGTATAGGTTAGTCAGGCATAGGTGAACCCAGTATCGGTTAGCTAGGTAGGTGCCCCCAGTATAGGTTAGTCAGGCATAAGTGCACCCAGTATAGGTTAGTCAGGCATAAGTGCACCCAGTATAGGTTAGTCAGGCATAGGTGCACCCAGTATAGGTTAACCAGGTAGGTGCCCCAGTATAGGTTAGTCAGGCATAAGTGCACCCAGCATAGGTTAGTCAGGCATAGGTGCACCCAGCATAGGTTAGTCAGGCTCATGGGCCCCCAGTAGGTGGCCAGCCTGCCCCCTCCTCCAGCCGATGCTGCTTTACTTCCTGGAGTCAGTGGTCTGTCCTGCACTTCAGTCCGCTCCCCTGATCCTCTTTGCTGCATTCCCGGCAGTGTGGCATACAGCACAGGCATCGGTGGTGACATGAAGTCAAGGGAGGAGGAAAGACCTGGAGATGAGGCCCATGGAGGTCAGAAAGCCCCTCTAGCAGATGGAGGGATGTTAGCCAAGTGCAGGGGGAGGGGAAGTAACATTTTCCTAACTCCTCCTTGAACATGGTGGCTCCTACAGCTGCCTAAAAGTACAGGAAAATGCAGATAAAGGAATCCAGGTCATGTCTGCAGACTTCCATTGAAATGCACTGAGTGAGGCATTGATTCCACACCTCACCAGCGGCTGGGTGTGTCTTTGTGAAGTGCACAAGCACAGAACGTTCCTGGCATGCCTGCATATGCACAGAGGCCTGCTAGCCAGCTTGGGTTGGTGATCACTACAGCCTGGAGAAGAGCGGAGTTCCAGTGCTGGAGCAGAAAGACTTCTAGGGGCTGGAAGAAGCTCCAGGTAAGTAAAGCTTAAAGGACAACTGAAGTGAGAGGGATATGGAAGCTGCCATATTTATTTCCATCTAAGCAATGCCAGTTGCCAGGCCTTCCTGCCGATCCTCTGCCTCTAATACTATTAGCCATAGCCCCTGAACAAGCATGCAGCAGATCAGGTGTTTCTGACATTGTCAGATCTGACAAGACTAGCTGCATGCTTGTTTCTGGTGTGATTCAGATACTACTGCAGAGAAATAGACCAGCAGGGCTGCCAAGCAACTGCTATTGATTAAAAGGAAATAAATATGGCAGCCTCCGTATACCTCTTACTTCAGTTCCCCTTTACTTTTTCATTTTACCTCAGATATCCATTAAGTGCAAACATTCATTAACCCTTTTGTACTCAAAACACACACAGCAAGCTGGAATTCCTGTAACTATGGAGCCACATCCTTATGGCAGCTCTACATCTCCAGCAACTGTCTGGGGGCTAATAATAATTATACAGCAGTCTCAGTTATCCGGAACTGACTGGGATCAGCTCATGCCAGGTAAGTGAGCTTCCTGCTTGCTTGAGGCTCAATGTTAAAAATAGGCCTATAGCTAATACAGTACTATACCCCACTCTATATACTGTACATTCCATGACTTCTGTATGAAATGCTATAATTCAGTGCTTGAAAGTATATTAACCTTGGAGGAGCTGTAGAACCCAGTCTTTAAAGGGAATCTGAAATGAAAATAATCTTATGATATAATGATTTGTATGTGTAGTACAGCTAAGAAATATAATATGACTAGCACAGATATGAGTCTCGTATTGTTTCCAGTACAGGAAGAGATAAGAAATGTCAGTTATTATCTCTGAGCTCTCCGACCAAACTTGGTGGGCTACAGTGCTGTTTTCTGAAGCACTTATCTCAACCCTGTCTCTCCCTGAAAAAAAAAAATATGGAACTCTTTTCTTTGCTACTAACATTCTATGAAGTATTCGTACTACACATACAATTCATTATATCATAAGTTTTTTTTTTCACTGTAGTGTCACTTTCAGCCCAGCAGAGCCCAGAAAACAGCTTAAAGGGACACTTAAGTCAAACAAAAAAAAACGAGTTTTACTCACCTAGGGCTCCCAATAGCCCCTGCAGCTGTCCGGTGCCCTCGCCGTCTCCCTCCGATCCTCCCGGCCCCGCCGGCAGCCACTTCCTGTTTCGGTGACAGGAGTTGACAGGCTGGGGTCGCGAGTGATTCTTCGCGTTCCTAGCCACAATAGCGCCATCTATGCTGCTATAGCATATATCATATACCATATAGCAGCATAGAGGGTGCTAATGTGTCTGGGAACGCGAAGAATCACTCACGTCCCCAGCCTGTCACCTCCTGTCACCGAAACAGGAAGTGGCTGCCGGCGAGGCCAGGAGGATCGGAGGGAGACGGCGAGGGCACCGGGCAGCTGCAGGGGCTATTGGAAGCCCCAGGTGAGTAAAACTCATTTTTTTTTTACTTAAGTGTCCCTTTAAGAAGTTGGCCTTCACCATTGTAAGGGCTTGTTCACACCTAGGGCAATTTGCTTTGGTTTTTTAAGCGTCTGCAATTTTTCTAAATTGCCCTAAAAGCGCTTGTGCAATGATTCCCTATGAGAGTGTTCACATCTGAGCGGTTCATTTCCGATCCGCTCAGCAAAGCGCCGCCTGTACCATTTTTAGGGCGATTTGCTACACTGAAAGGTATAGGAAAAGCGCAAAACGCTCAAAAAAACGCTTTTTGCCATGATTGCATTTGCGCTTTGATGAATAAATACATTGTATTTAGTCTTTTCCGGGTCAAAGAGTTCACTTCCTGACTTGCTCTTTACTAAAAAAAAACTCAGCGCGCAGGTAAGCACTGGCAGGGGAAAAAATTCACTCACAAAATCGAAAATCGCTGGCGTCAGCTATTTTGATTTCAGATGTGAACAAAGCCTAAGTGCTACCGGCGATTTGTGCTGGTTGGTTGAGACTGCTGGTTACTTGAGTTTCAGATAACTGTAATAATAATAATAACAGAATGTGATGTGTCTGTAGATGAGGATGCTGTGCAGCAACAGAGAACATTATATTATTATTACTACTATTATAACTTGTTATAAAACTTGGCTGATTGAACAAACAGAGACTGCAATTAGCCTATGTGCCACAGGATGGCGACATAACATCTTCCGGATGGAACGCAAAGACAGGAAGAAATTGAGCCAAAGACAGGAAATATGACATAGAGAGGAAGTGATGTAAAGCAGCGAGAAGTTGGAGGAAGTGCAATGAATACATTGTTGGATGAGGTAATTGTGTCATTCTTGTCATATACTACCAAATATATGCCTGTTGGGCATTACACAGGTTGTAGGATAGACTGCAGTGGGGGTTTAGTACAGATATGGGTATGGGAGAGCAGTGGGGGGATTAGTACAGACATGGGTATGGGGGAGCAGTGGGGGGATTAGTACAGACATGGGTATGGGGGAGCAGTGGGGGGATTAGTACATACATGGGTATGGGGGAGCAGTGGGGGATTAGTACAGACATGGGTATGGGGGAGCAGTGGGGGATTAGTACAGACATGGGTATGGGGGAGCATTGTGGGGATTAGTACAGACATGGGTATGGGGGAGCAGTGGGGGGAGATTAGTACAGACATGGGTATGGGGGAGCAGTGGGGGGAGATTAGTACAGACATGGGTATAGGGGAGCAGTGGGGAGATTAGTACAGACATGGGTATGGGGGAGCAGTGGGGGGATTAGTACAGACATGGGTATGGGGGAGCAGTGGGGGATTAGTACAGACATGGGTATGGGAGAGCAGTGGGGGGATTAGTACAGACATGGGTATGGGGGAGCAGTGGGGGGATTAGTACAGACATGGGTATGGGGGAGCAGTGGGGGGATTAGTACAGACATGGGTATGGGAGAGCAGTGGGGAGATTAGTACAGACATGGGTATGGGGGAGCAGTGGGGGATTAGTACAGACATGGGTATGGGGGAGCAGTGGGGGATTAGTACAGACATGGGTATGGGGGAGCAGTGGGGGGATTAGTACAGACATGGGTATGGGGGAGCAGTGGGGAGATTAGTACAGACATGGGTATGGGGGAGCAGTGGGGAGATTAGTACAGACATGGGTATGGGGGAGCAGTGGGGGATTAGTACAGATATGGGTATGGGTGAGCAGTGGGGAGATTAGTACAGACATGGGTATGGGGGAGCAGTGGGGAGATTAGTACAGACATGGGTATGGGGGAGCAGTGGGGGATTAGTACAGATATGGGTATGGGTGAGCAGTGGGGGGATTAGTACAGACATGGGTATGGGAGAGCAGTGGGGAGATTAGTACAGACATGGGTATGGGGGAGCAGTGGGGGGATTAGTACAGACATGGGTATGGGGGAGCAGTGGGGAGATTAGTACAGACATGGGTATGGGGGAGCAGTGGAGGGATTAGTACAGACATGGGTATGGGGGAGCAGTGGGGGGATTAGTACAGACATGGGTATGGGGGAGCAGTGGGAGGATTAGTACAGACATGGGTATGGGGGAGCAGTGGGGGATTAGTACAGACATGGGTATGGGAGAGTAGTGGGGGGATTAGTACAGACATGGGTATGGGGGAGCAGTGGGGGGATTAGTACAGACATGGGTATGGGGGAGCAGTGGGGGGATTAGTACAGACATGGGTATGGGGGAGCAGTGGGGGAATTAGTACAGACATGGGTATGGGGGAGCAGTGGGAGGATTAGTGCAGACATGGGTATGGGAGAGCAGTGGGGGGATTAGTACAGACATGGGTATGGGGGAGCAGTGGGGGGATTAGTACAGACATGGGTATGGGTGAGCAGTGGGGAGATTAGTACAGACATGGGTATGGGGGAGCAGTGGGGGGATTAGTACAGATATGGGTATGGGGGAGCAGTGGGGAGATTAGTACAGACATTGGTATGGGGGAGCAGTGGAGGATTAGTACAGACATGGGTATGGGGGAGCAGTGGGGGGATTAGTACAGACATGGGTATGGGGAAGCAGTGGGGGATTAGTACAGACATGGGTATGGGAGAGCAGTGGGGAGATTAGTACAGACATGGGTATGGGAGAGCAGTGGGGGGATTAGTACAGACCTGGGTATGGGAGAGCAGTGGGGGATTAGTACAGACCTGGGTATGGGAGAGCAGTGGGGAGATTAGTACGGACCTGGGTATGGGGGATCAGTGGGGGGATTAGTACAGACATGGGTATGGGGGAGCAGTGGAGGGATTAGTACAGACATGGGTATGGGGGAGCAGTGGGGGGAGATTAGTACAGACATCGGTATGGGGGATCAGTGGGGGGATTAGTACAGACATGGGTATGGGAGAGCAGTGGGAGATTAATACAGACATGGGTATGGGGGAGCAGTGGGGGGATTAGTACAGACATGGGTATGGGGGAGCAGTGGGGAGATTAGTACAGACATGAGTATGGGGGAGCAGTGGGGGGATTAGTACAGACATGGGTATGGGGGAGCAGTGGGGGGATTAGTACAGACATTGGTATGGGGGAGCAGTGGAGGATTAGTACAGACATGGGTATGGGGGAGCAGTGGGGAGATTAGTACAGACATGGGTATGGGGAAGCAGTGGGGGATTAGTACAGACCTGGGTATGGGAGAGCAGTGGGGAGATTAGTACGGACCTGGGTATGGGAGAGCACCCACAAGTTACAAGTCACTGTATTCTCTATCAAAAGGTAGCAACATCCTGTACAAGACCACTGAGGATGGATGAGGACCAGAGTCACATGACCGAGAGAATATTTAGCCTGATCCTGGAGATCATCTGTCTGCTGACTGGAGAGGTGAGGTGGATTCTGGGTGGTCACATGACATAACTCTTATCTCTATTAATAAAACACACACCTGACTGGAGAGGTGAGGAGTATTCTGGGAGGTCACGTGACATTATTGTTGGTCTTTCCGTACAGAGTTTTCCTCCAGTGAAGTCTGGTGATCATGTGACCATCACGGTGCCCCCACCTCACTCCTTGATATCTGAGGGACACAACAAGCAGAAGATGCTGGCAGTCACCAGGAAGATGATGGAGCTGCTGACAGGAGAGGTGAGCAGTGCTGGAAATTATGGGACATTATCCAGTAACAGCAAGAGGTGTGTCTGGGTGGTGACTGTATCATTGTGTGTGTCCGGTTCCAATAAGTTGTCAAGATATCACTGTCTGTTTCTCCGTGGAGGAGTGGCAGCATATAGAAGGACAGAAGGACCTCTACAAGGTTACAATGATAGTTACATAGTTATGTGTTAAAAAAAGACATATGCTCATCGGCTTCAACCAGAAAATAAATACAACACTAGCCTGCACCCTCACATATCCCTGTTGATCCAGAGGAAGATGAAAAACCCTTACAAAGCGTAGTCCAATTGGCTCCAAAAGGGGAAAAAAACCCTTCTTCCCAACTCCAGGTGGCAATCAAATAAAATCCCTGGATCAACACCACAGAAAATTTCCTAGTAATTATAGCCATGGATGTCTTTCAACACAAGAAAACATCTAAGGCCCCCTTAAATGCAGATATAGAGTTTGCCATAACGACTTCCTGTGGCAATACTTTCAACTCTTATTGTAAAGAACCCTTTCCTAAATAAATGGCTAAAATGTTTTTCCTCCATGCGCAGATCAAGTCCTCTAGTCCTTTGTGAAAGCCTAGGGACAAAAAGCTCATCTGCCAAGCTTTTATATTGCCCTCTAATGTATTTATACATGTTAATTAGATCCCCTGTGAGGCATCTTTTCTCTATACTAAATAAACCCAGTTTATCTAACCTTTCTTGGTAAGTGAGACTTTCCATCCCACATATCAATTTTGTTGCTCGTCTCTGCACCTGCTCTAAAACTGCAATATCTTCCTGTAATATGGTGCCCAGAACTGAATTCCATATTCCAGATTTGTGCCTTACTAGAGAGTTAAATGGGGCAATATTATACTAGCATCTCGAGTTTTTATTTCCCTTTTAATGCATCCCAAAATTGTATTAGCTTTAGCTGCAGCAGCTTGGCATTGAATATGATTATTTAACTTGTTGCTGATGAGTACTCCTAAGTCCTTCTCTAAGTTTGATGTCCCCATCTGTATCCCATTTATTTTGTATGGTGCGAGACCATTGATACGACCAAAATGCATGACTTTACATTTTTCAACATTAAAGAGGAACTTCAGCCTAAACAAGCATACTGTCATTAAGTTACATTAGTTAAGTTAATTAAAATAGATAGGTAATATAATCTCTTACCCACCCTGTTTTCCAAGAACAGGCAAATGTTTGATTTCATGATGGCAGCCATCTTTTTGCTTGAAAGGAGGTGACAGGGAGCATGATACACAGTTTCAACTGCCCTGTGTCTTGAGCACCTCTCCCAGTTGCTAGGCAACGTGAATAACAACATAGGAAATCCCACCATGCTCTGCACAGCATCAGGGAAAAAAAGCCTGGGCTTTTTTTCTTTGATGGGTGGAGCTTAGGTAAAAATGCAGCTAAAAATGATACTTTGGTAAGAAAAACAAAGTTCTGATGCTGTGAAACTGTTAAAGAAACACCAAGCCTTTTCAGTTCTGCTGAGTAGATTTTTAGTCCGGAGGTTCACTTTAAATTTCATCTGCCATTTATGTTCCTATATAGCCATCCTATCCAGATCATGTTGCAATAGGTCACTATCTTCCTGAAAGTTGATAATTCTGCAAAATTGTGTATCCTCTGCAAAAATAGCAACATTGCTTTCTACTTCATCTACTAGGTCATTGTAGAGGACTGGATCCAGTACTGACCCCTGTAGAACCCCACTGCTAACAGTCACCCATTTTGAATATGATCCATTGACCACAACTTTTAGCCAGTTCCCTATCCATGCACACAGACTCTTCCCCAGTCCTTGCATCCTCAACTTTTGCACCAGACTGTTGTGGGGAACAGTATCAAAGGTCTTTGCAAAGTCCAAGTATATCACATCTACAGCATTCCCAATATCCACACTAGTGTTCACCATGAGGGATCTTAGAGACCCTAAACTTTGTTTCATGTTTTCCTTTGCATATGTTCTTACCTGTGGTACCATTATAAAGTATCTTTTATTTTGTGCACTTAGGGTGGAAAACAGGTAAACACTGTGATTAAATGGAGAGAAGAAGAGACATATGTGAGGAGTGATCAGCAGTCTGTGGAGGAGAGTGACATAAGGACAATAAAAGAAGAGACATGTATGAGGGGTGATCAGCAGTCTGTGGATGGAGAGATGATGAGGACAATAAAAGAGGAAGAAGAGACGTATGTGAGGAGTGATCAGCAGTCTATGGAGGAGGGTGACATAATGAGGACAAGTAAAGAGGAAGAAGAGACATATGTGAGGAGTGATCAGCTGTCTATGGAGGAGGGTGACATGATGAGGACAAGTAAAGAGGAAGAAGAGACATATGTGAGGAGTGATCAGCAGTCTATGGAGGAGGGTGACATGATGAGGACAAGTAAAGAGGAAGAAGAAGAGACATATGTGAGGAGTGATCAGCAGTCTATGGAGGAGGGTTACATGATAAGGACAATTAAAGAGGAAGAAGAAGAGACATATGTGAGGAGTGATCAGCAGTCTATGGAGGAGGGTGAAATGATGAGGACAAGTAAAGAGGAAGAAGAAGAGACATATGTGAGGAGTGATCAGCAGTCTATGGAGGAGGGTGAAATGATGAGGACAAGTAAGGAGGAAGAAGAAGAGACGTATGTGAGGAGTGATCAGCAGTCTATGGAGGAGGGTGATATGATGAGGACATATAAGAAGGAAGACATTATTACAGGGATGAGCACAGGTGAGTGATAAACATTAGAGAATGAAAATACACATTAAGCTTAATAAGAAACCTGTCCCTGCTGGGCACAGTATAGATCACATGATGCCAGTAGGTGGGGAGGGGCTGTAAGAATGTGAGTGATATTTGGTGGGAGGGGAGATTGAGGTAAAAAAGTCCCTCTATTAAAACAACGATGCCAAGCTGGGCTGTTTTTGACCAATGGCATTCCAGGCCATTGCCTAGCGTGCCATTGGTTCTTGGGGGAGTTCCAATACCTGAATTTAGCCCCACCCCCTAATCAAATCCACACCCCAATGAAGCCACAACCCAGGGTATTCGATCCCCATATTCTGCTGTGTGTGTTCAGAAGCAGGAAGTCTGTTGTCCTGTGGTGAAGCAGCAACGCCATTTAGCTCTTTAGCTGTGGTGATGCTGTGCAGTCACATTGCACACACCACACCCCTATTACGTCTCACATTCCATGTGTACATAGTGTGTTTATACCTCATTACAGGCACACTGTGCAGTCACATTACACACATCACACCCCTATTACTTCTCACATTCCCTGTGTACATAGTGCGTTTATACCTCATTACAGACACACTGTGCAGTCACATTACACATCACACCCCTATTACTTCTCACATTCCCTGTGTACATAGTGTGTTTATACCTCATTACAGACACACTGTGCAGTCACATTACACATCACACCCCTATTGCTTCTCACATTCCCTGTGTACATAGTGTGTTTATACCTCATTACAGGCACACTGTGCAGTCACATTACACACATCACACCCCTATTACTTCTCCCATTCCCTGTGTACATAGTGTGTTTATACCTCATTACAGTCACACTGTGCAGTCACATTACACATCACACCCCTATTACTTCTCACATTCCCTGTGTACATAGTGTGTATATTCCTCATTACAGGCATACTATGCAGTCACATTACACATCACACCCCTATTACTTCTCACATTCCCTGTGTACATAGTGTGTTTATACCTCATTACAGGCACACTGTGCAGTCACATTACACATCACACCCCTATTACTTCTCACATTCCCTGTGTACATAGTGTGTTTATACCTCACTACAGGCACACTGTGCAGTCACATTACACACATCACACCCCTATTACTTCTCACATTCCATGTGTACAAAGTGTGTTTATACCTCATTACAGGCACACTGTGCAGTCACATTACACATCACACCCCTATTACTTCTTACATTCCCTGTGTACATAGTGTGTTTATACCTCATCACAGGCACACTGTGCAGTCACATTACACATCACACCCCTGTTACTTCTCACATTCCCTGTGTACATAGTGTGTTTATACCTCATTACAGACACACTGTGCAGTCACATTACACATCACACTGCTATTACCTCTCACATTCCCTGTGTACATAGTGGGTTTATACCTCATTACAGGCACACTGTGCAGTCACATTACACACATCACACCCCTATTACTTCTCACATTCCATGTGTACATAGTGTGTTTATACCTCATTACAGGCACACTGTGCAGTCACATTACACACATCACACCCCTATTACTTCTCACATTCTCTGTGTACATAGTGTGTTAATACCTCATTACAGGCACACTGTGCAGTCACATTACACATCACACCCCTATTACTTCTCACAATCCCTGTGTACATAGTGTGTTTATACCTCATTACAGGCACACTGTGCAGTCACATTACACATCACACCCCTATTACTTCTCTCATTCCCTCTGTACATAGTGTGTTTATACTTCATTACAGGCACACTGTGCTGTCACATTACACACATCACACCCTTATTACTTCTCACATTCCCTGTGTACATAGTGTGTTTATACCTCATTACAGGCACACTGTGCAGTCACATTACACACATCACACCCATATTACTTCTCACATTCCCTGTGTACATAGTGTGTTTATACCTCATTACAGGCACACTGTGCAGTCACATTACACATATCACACCCCTATTACTTCTCACATTCCCTGTGTACATAATGTGTTTATACCTCATTACAGGCACACTGTGCAGTCACATTACACACCACACCCCTATTACGTCTCACATTCCATGTGTACAAAGTGTGTTTATACCTCATTACAGGCACACTGTGCAGTCACATTACACACATCACACCCCTATTACTTCTCACATTCCCTGTGTACATAGTGTGTTTATACCTCATTACAGGCACACTGTGCAGTCACATTAAACACATTACACCCCTATTACTTCTCACATTCCCTGTGTACATAGTGTGTTTATACCTCATTACAGGCACACTGTGCAGCCACATTACACATCACACCCCTATTACTCCTCACATTCCCTGTGTACATAGTGTGGTTATACCTCATTACAGGCATACTATGCAGTGACATTGCACATCACACCCCTATTACTTCTCACATTCCCTGTGTACATGGTGTGTTTATTCCTCATTACAGGCACACTGTGCAGTCACATTACACACATCACACCCCTATTACTTCTCACATTCCCTGTGTACACAGTGTGTTTATACCTCATTACAGGCACACTGTGCAGTCACATTACACATATCCACACCCTTATTACTTCTCACATTCCCTGTGTACATGGTGTGTTTATACCTCATTACAGGCTTACTGTGCAGTCACATTACACACATCACACCCCTATTACTTCTCACATTCCCTGCGTACATAGTGTGTTTATACCTCATTACAGGCACACTGTGCAGTCACATTACACATCACACTCCTATTACTTCTCACATTCCCTGTGTACATGGTGTGTTTATACCTCATTACAGGCACACTGTGCAGTCACATTACACATCACACTCCTATTACTTCTCACATTCCCTGTGTACATGGTGTGTTTATACCTCATTACAGGCACACTGTGCAGTCACCTTAAACATCACACTCCTATTACTTCTCACATTCCCTGTGTACATGGTGTGTTTATACCTCAATACAGGCACACTGTGCAGTCACATTACACATCACACTCCTATTACTTCTCACATTCCCTGTGTACATAGTGTGTTTATACCTCAATACAGGCACACTGTGCAGTCACATTACACATCACACTCCTATTACTTCTCACATTCCCTGTGTACATGGTGTGTTTATACCTCATTAAAGGCACACTGTGCAGTCACATTACACATCACACTCCTATTACTTCTCACATTCCCTGTGTACATAGTGTGTTTATACCTCATTACAGGCACACTGTGCAGTCACATTACACATCACACTCCTATTACTTCTCACATTCCCTGTGTACATAGTGTGTTTATACCTCAATACAGGCACACTGTGCAGTCACATTAAACACATTACACCCCTATTACTTCTCACATTCCCTGTGTACATAGTGTGTTTATACCTCATTACAGGCACACTGTGCAGCCACATTACACATCACACCCCTATTACTCCTCACATTCCCTGTGTACATAGTGTGGTTATACCTCATTACAGGCATACTATGCAGTCACATTGCACATCACACCCCTATTACTTCTCACATTCCCTGTGTACATGGTGTGTTTATTCCTCATTACAGGCACACTGTGCAGTCACATTACACACATCACACCCCTATTACTTCTCACATTCCCTGTGTACACAGTGTGTTTATACCTCATTACAGGCACACTGTGCAGTCACATTACACATATCCACACCCTTATTACTTCTCACATTCCCTGTGTACATGGTGTGTTTATACCTCATTACAGGCTTACTGTGCAGTCACATTACACACATCACACCCCTATTACTTCTCACATTCCCTGCGTACATAGTGTGTTTATACCTCATTACAGGCACACTGTGCAGTCACATTACACATCACACTCCTATTACTTCTCACATTCCCTGTGTACATGGTGTGTTTATACCTCATTACAGGCACACTGTGCAGTCACATTACACATCACACTCCTATTACTTCTCACATTCCCTGTGTACATGGTGTGTTTATACCTCAATACAGGCACACTGTGCAGTCACATTACACATCACACTCCTATTACTTCTCACATTCCCTGTGTACATAGTGTGTTTATACCTCAATACAGGCACACTGTGCAGTCACATTACACATCACACTCCTATTACTTCTCACATTCCCTGTGTACATGGTGTGTTTATACCTCATTAAAGGCACACTGTGCAGTCACATTACACATCACACTCCTATTACTTCTCACATTCCCTGTGTACATAGTGTGTTTATACCTCATTACAGGCACACTGTGCAGTCACATTACACATCACACTCCTATTACTTCTCACATTCCCTGTGTACATAGTGTGTTTATACCTCAATACAGGCACACTGTGCAGTCACATTACACATCACACTCCTATTGCTTCTCACATTCCCTGTGTACATGGTGTGTTTATACCTCATTACAGTCACACTGTGCAGTCACATTACACATCACACCCCTATTACTTCTCACATTCCCTGTGTACATAGTGTGTTTATACCTCATTACAGGCACACAGTGCAGTCACATTACACATCACACCCCTATTACTTCTCACATTCCCCTGTGTACATAGTGTGTTTATACCTCATTACAGGCACACTGTGCAGTCACATTACACACATCACACCCCGATTACTTCTCACATTCCCTGTGTACATAGTGTGTTTATACCTCATTACAGGCACACTCTGCAGTCACATTACACACATCACACTCCTATTACTTCTCACATTCCCTGTGTACATAGTGTGTTTATACCTCATTACAGGCATACTATGCAGTCACATTACACACATCACACCCCTATTACTTCTCACATTCCCTGGGTACATAGTGTGTTTATACCTCATTACAGGCACACTGTGCAGTCACATTACACATCACACCCCTATTACATCTCACATTCCCTGTGTACATAGTGTGTTTATACCTCATTACAGGCACACTGTGCAGTCACATTACACATCATATCCCTATTACCATATGTTTGGGACCCTAAGATGCACTTTTTCTCCTCCAAAAGTGGGGGGGAAAGTCATTGCGTCTTATGGTCCGCATGCTACATATTCGGCCCAGTGCCACTGACTCTACCATCCATAGCATGGCGGAGCCTGAGTGTGGCAGAGAGAACAGTGTGAGCTACATCTGTGGGCCAGTTTACCTTCTTATGTGTGGGTTGCGACTTAGCGGGGGCTGCGGTGCTGGACCTGGGGACTTGTTCCCTGGTGGAAGAGGAGGCAGCCAGTACAGGAGGTACTGTTCTGTCTGGTGCACGGAGGGGCTGCTGAGCTCCGGGCTGTCATGCCGCTGCTCCCTCCCACACACAGACAGGATGGATGCAATGGTCTGGAGGGCGGGCCAAGGCTCCCTCCCTTGACCCTATCACTTCCTGTCATAGCACAGCAGGGGCCGTAATTGGCAGCACCCCCAGCCAACTGATGAGTTCTATCACATGTTTAGAGGAACCCAAGCACAAGAGGAAGCGAGAGGATGACCCAGGCACAAGAGGAAGGGGGAGGAAGATCCAGGCACACTTGGAAGGGAGAGGAAGGCCCAAGCACAAGAGGAAGGGAGAGGAAGACCCAGGCACAAGGGGAAGGGAGAGGAAGACCCAGGCACAAGAGGAAGGGAGAGGAAGGCCCAGGCACAAGAGGAAGGGAGAGGAAGAACCAAGCACAAGAGGAAGGGAGAGGAAGACCCAGACTCAAGAGGAAGGGAGAGGAAGACCCAGGCTCAAGAGGAAGGGAGAGGAAGGCCCAAACACAAGAGGAAGGGAGAGGAAGACCCAGGCACAAGAGGAAGGGAAAGGAAGACCCAGGCACAAGAGGAAGGGAGAGGAAGACCAAGGCACAAGAAGAAGGGAGAGGAAGACCCAGGCACAAGAAGAAGGGAGAGGAAGACCCAGGCACAAGAAGAAGGGAGAGCTAGACCCAGGCTCAACAGGAAGGGAGAGGGAGACCCAGGCACAAGAGGAAGGGAGAGGAAGACCCAGGCACAAGAAGAAGGGAGAGCTAGACCCAGGCTCAAGAAGAAGGGAGAGCTAGACCCAGGCTCAAGAGGAAGGGAGAGGGAGACCCAGGCACAAGAGGAAGGGAGAGGAAGACCCAGGCACAAATGGAAGACCAAGGCACAAGAGGAGCAGGAGTGTGTCGGGAGGGCATTTCGGCCGGCTGGATGCAATCAGGTACGGAATCCCTGTCCTGCGCTGGCGAGTCCCACCACAATTCCAGGACACCAGATGAAGTATTTGGCTGCAGGGGAACGGTAACTGTTGGTAAAGGCTCTTTTAGCGGCAGTTTAGGCAGTTGGGAGGCCGTTTAATCACAGCCAGGCAGCAGAGCTCCAGTCCATACAGCCGATTAGTTCACCATCTTAGCCACCCTCCAACCTCTACAATTTACTGCTTTTCCATGGATGGCCAATGCTTTATGTGTAGGGAGGTCAATGAGATGCAAATAACTCTCATAACTTTTATGTAAATGTAATGCAAATTGTATGCAGCTAATTACAATTGTCAGGAAATACATTTGTTTATCTGAATTCCAAGCTGCATACATTTGCATAAACTTTGCATCAACTTGGAATTCTCAGCAGCTCACTGACCATCCCTAATGATAATTGCACCTCCCCTCAGAATTCTCTAACAGGAAGTGATGATGTTTCTCTATTTGCAGGGTGGAGTCCCGGCATCAGGAACCTCTCAGAGACTCGTCTCTCTGTATCCACAGACTGTACCACGGATGATGATGTCACTGGACAAGAGTCTCCTGCAGATATCCTGGTTACCCCAAATATTCCCTCAGACTCCCCTCACCTGTCTAACCCTGAGGGGCCTCCTTCCCAGCACAGCTCCCCCCCTGCTGGAGGGTCTTATTCTTGTTCCATGTGTGGGAAATGTTTTGTTCGGAAATCACATCTGTTAAGGCATGAGAGATCTCACACTGGTGAGAAGCCCTATTCATGTGCTGAGTGCCGGAAATGTTTTGGGTTTAAATCACATCTTGCCAGACATGAGAGAACTCACACCGGTGAAAAACCATATTCCTGTGCCGAGTGTGGGAAATGTTTTGCACGGAAGTCAAAACTTGTCTTACATGAGAGATCACACACTGGTGAGAAGCCACATTCATGTACTGAGTGTGGGAAATGCTTTGCACTGAAATCGCATCTGGTCAGACATGAGAGATTTCACACTGGTGAGAAGCCCTATTCGTGTCCTGAGTGTGGGAAATGTTTCATACAGAAATCACATCTGGTTACACATGAAAGTTCTCACACTGGTGAGAAGCCCAATTCATGTGCTGAGTGTGGGAAATGTTTTGTTAGGAAATCAGATCTTGCCAGACATGAGAGATCTCACACTGGTGAAAAACCCAATTCATGTCCTGAGTGTGGAAAATGTTTTGTCCGGAAATCAGATCTTGCCCAACATGAGCGATCTCACACTTGTGAGAAGCTGTATTCATGTACTAAGTGTGAAAAATGTTTTGTGCTTAAATCACAACTTGTCTTACATGAGAGAGCTCACACTGGTGAGAAGCCCAATTCATGTGCTGAGTGTGGGAAATGTTTTGTTCAGAAATCAGATCTTGCCAGACATGAGCAATCTCACACTGGTGAGAAGCTGTATTCCTGTACGGAGTGTGAAAAATCGTTTGTGCTTAAATCAGAACTTGTCTTACATGAGAGTGCTCACACTGGTGAGAAGCCCAATTCATGTGCTGAGTGTGGGAAATGTTTTGTTTGGAAATCAGATCTTGCCAGACATAAGCGATCTCACACTGGTGAGAAGCCGTATTCATGTACTGAGTGTGGGAAATGTTTTGTGATTAAATCACAACTTGTCTTACATGAGAGAGCTCACACTGGTGAGAAGCCCTATTCATGTTCTGAGTGTGGGAAATGTTTTGCACGAAAGTCAAATTTGGCCTTACATAAGAGATCTCACACTGGTGAGAAGCCACATTCATGTGCTGAGTGTGGGAAATGTTTCTTACGGAAATAAAATCTCGTCAGACATGAGAGATTTCACACTGGTGAGAAGCCCTATTCATGTCTTGAGTGTGGGAAATGTTTCATTCAGAAATCACATCTGGTTAGCCATGAGAGATCTCACACTGGTGAGAAGCCTTAGTCAGTTACTGAGTGTGATAAATGTGTTGGAATTCAAGGAAGCCTTATTCATTATAAAAGATCTCACATGGGTGAAAAGCCTAATTCATGTGCTAAGTGTGGGAAATGTTTTAGATACAAAAGAAGCATTGTTACATAGTTACATAGTTATTTGGGTTGAAAAAAAAAACATATATCCATTGAGTTCAACCAGAAGCGTAAGAGAGCTCACACTGGTGAGAAGCTAGTTCTAAGACTAGATAGAACTTGCATGTGTTTCCTTTTATTTTTTTCCATTGTAAGGGTTAATAAACCAGGTGCTATAGCTATGCAAATGAGGCAGGATCTGCAGTCCCATGCAGCCAAGGCTCTCCTAAAGAATAAGTAAAAGTCAAAACACTTTTATCTAGCTGAATAAACACTCCCGATAACAACAGAAATCTGAAAAGAGTTATTTGTTTTTGTTGAGTGCTTAATGACCAACATTTTATATCTCACTAATATAACTGATGTGCACAGTTCAGTCAGAATTTAACCTCTTAAAGTGAATAAATTATGGTTAGGGTAGGATGTACCCTAGATGGTAATGCAATCTGGTGATGTAGTATGTACTGAGCAGATCAGGTTATCCACTGCAAACAGAAGAAAAACAAGAGAGAGAGCGCTCAAAGTATGTGTACTGTAACAGGACATGGCCTAGTTGGACAGGTCTCACCTCTACAAGGCTGATTGGTAAGGACAGCCATGTAGAGCGTTTGTCCCACTTAGATCCGGGGACCAGGCAGCACAGGCACAAGCCTTCAGGATGGGGAGGGGAGAGTGATGGTGCAGCACAGGCACAAGCCCTCAGGATGGGGAGGGGAGAGTGATGATGCAGCACAAGCCCTCAGGATGGGGAGGGTAGAGTGACGATGCAGCACAAGCCCTCAGGATGGGGAGGGGAGAGTGACGATGCAGCACAAGCCCTCAGGATGGGGAGGGGAGAGTGAGGATGCAGCACAGGCACAAGCCCTCAGGATGGGGAGGGGAGAGTGACGATGCAGCACAAGCCCTCAGGATGGGGAGGGGAGAGTGAGGATGCAGCACAGGCACAGGCCCTCAGGATGGGGAGGGGAGAGTGACGATGCAGCACAGGCCCTCAGGATGGGGAGGGGAGAGTGAGGATGCAGCACAGGCCTTCAGGATGGGGAGGGGAGAGTGACGATGCAGCACAGGCCCTCAGGATGGGGAGGGGAGAGTGAGGATGCAGCACAGGCACAGGCCCTCAGGATGGGGAGGGGAGAGTGACGATGCAGCACAAGCCCTCAGGATGGGGAGGGGAGAGTGACGATGCAGCACAAGCCCTCAGGATGGGGAGGGGAGAGTGACGATGCAGCACAGGCCCTCAGGATGGGGAGGGGAGAGTGAGGATGCAGCACAAGCCCTCAGGATGGGGAGGGGAGAGTGACGATGCAGCACAGGCCCTCAGGATGGGGAGGGGAGAGTGAGGATGCAGCACAGGCACAGGCCCTCAGAATGGGGAGGGGAGAGTGACGATGCAGCACAAGCCCTCAGGATGGGGAGGGGAGAGTGACGATGCAGCACAGGCCCTCAGGATGGGGAGGGGAGAGTGAGGATGCAGCACAGGCACAGGCCCTCAGGATGGGGAGGGGAGAGTGACGATGCAGCACAAGCCCTCAGGATGGGGAGGGGAGAGTGACGATGCAGCACAGGCCCTCAGGATGGGGAGGGGAGAGTGAGGATGCAGCACAGGCACAGGCCCTCAGGATGGGGAGGGGAGAGTGACGATGCAGCACAAGCCCTCAGGATGGGGAGGGGAGAGTGACGATGCAGCACAGGCATTGCAGCAGTGCACTGGACCTATTTGAAAAACTAGTTATTAAGGAGACCACTAAGAGGTTGACCACTACAAGTAAAAAACAACAGAATCTGACAAGGCAGGAACATGAGGCCCTGAACAAGCTTAAAAGGGACAAATCCATCATTGTAAAAAAGGCTGACATAGGGGGAGCAATCGTAATTCAAGATCGTAATGATTACATTGCAGAGATAAAACGCCAGCTTGGCGACACTTCGATGTACAGACAACTGCCTGGTGATCCCACTATGAAGTTCAAATCAGAAATTGATATGATATTAGAGGAGGCAGCAGATATGGGTGTCATCAGTAGAGAACTTATGTCAGCACTAAAAAAGGATTCACCTAGGGTACCTGTGTTTTATACGCTGCCCAAGGTGCATAAAGATCTTAGACACCCACCAGGAAGGCCCATCGTGTCTGCTGTGGATTCATTATTGGAACCTTTGGGTGTTCTGATAGACACTTGGTTACAGCCCATTGTAAGATCTGACGAAAGGTGTCTAAGGGATACAACTCAGTTTCTCACCACGTTAAGCCAAATTAATGCCAGAGATACAAGTCTGCTAGTGTCTATGGATGTGATCAATTTGTATAACAACATCATACATAGTGAGGCATTAATATCGGTCCAGGAACGACTGGAAAAAGATAGTAGGATCAATAATGAGTTGTTGTCATTTATTATGACTTTGTTGGAATTCAGTTTGTCTCATGCTTATTTCAGATTTGGTGATGATTTTTATCTGCAGGTCCTCGGGGTGCCAATGGGGGCCCCGTATGCCCCCACGGTAGCTAACATTGTGATGTCTGATTTTGAAATGCAGTATATTTTGGGTGGGGGGGGGGGGCACTGGCATCCTGGGATACTGTAGATTCATAGATGATCTATTTTTTGGTTGGACAGGAAGTGAGATAGAGTTGCGCGTGTTTTTTGATGCCTTAAATCAGAAACATAGTACCTTAAAATTTAAAATGGACTATGGTGACAGCAGCTTACACTTCCTTGACGTTGAGATCAGGAAGGGAGAACATG
Organism: Hyperolius riggenbachi; assembly: GCF_040937935.1. Lineage (NCBI taxonomy): Eukaryota > Metazoa > Chordata > Amphibia > Anura > Hyperoliidae > Hyperolius > Hyperolius riggenbachi. Next base: position 257,269,820 of record NC_090655.1, read on the forward strand.
GTTTTGAAACCGATCTATACAGAAAAGAGACTGATAAGAATGGCTTTCTTTTGTCCAGCAGCTGTCACCCTAGGCCATTGGTGAATGGGCTCCCTAAGAGCCAATATATTAGGGCAAGGAGGATTACCTCCACTGATAATTTATATCATAAACAGGCGCAACTCCTCACTGAGGATTTTGTGAGTAGGGGGTATAACAGAAAGCGATGTGAGGAGTTAGCATTGGAGGTGTCAGGGATGACCAGAGAAATGTTGAGACAATATAAAACTGTTGAATGTGATCAAGTAGACGAAGTAAATTTTGTCACCACATATTGCAGAGAATCTGCAATATTGAGAGACGTAATGTTGAAATTCTGGCCGGTGATTGAGATGGATCCACAAATTGCTCCAATCTGTAGAGCTCCACCTAGATTTGTGTATAGAAAAGCAAAGTCACTGAGAGACCATTTGGTAAGGGCTGACATTGGTAGGACAGGGGGTGTAGTCCAGAGATTTCTGGGCACCCCTAAGACAGGGACATTCCCGTGCCTCCACTGCCAGCATTGTAACAACATCATTAAGGGCCCTGAGGTACATCACCCCCGCACAGGAGCAGCTGTCACACTTAGAGATTTTGCCACATGCGACACAAAGGGGGTGGTTTATTACATCAAGTGCCCCTGCGGCCTGGGGTACGTGGGTCAGTCCACAAGGGAAATCAAGATTAGGCTCAACGAACACAAAAGTAACATCCAGGTCCTGAAAAAAGCCAGGGATAGGGGAGAGGACATAAACACAGTGTCCCCCCTGGCACGACATTTTGTCGAGTCAAGACATAGCGTGAGCCAATTAAGATGGCAGATATTGGAAGTTGTATCCTCTCAGGAGGGCAAGCCCCACAGAAACACGCTCCTTAGACGTGAGGCCTACTGGATGGAGTGTTTGGGGACTCAATCACCTGGTGGCTTGAATGAAGACTTTAGTCTCAGATGTTTTCTTTAACAGGTAGCAGCTCTTTACCCTGGAAAGGGTTAACTAGTAACTAAGCATGTGCCCGCCCCCCAATTGTTGGGTGTGGTGTGTTAAGGTGTGTCTATATATGTTGCACTGTCATATCAGAAGTTTGAGCACTTGATAAAGGGCCGATGCTCGAAACGTCGTGCTGTTTTATTGTACTGTATACATTTCTGCTATAATGGAATAAACACCAGTGATTTATATCACATCCGTCTGTGGGTTGAGTCCTGGATGGGAATTTCTATGATTGTGGACTTTGAAATTGAGAGGTGTGATGGACCCCTCATCCCAATAGGACTCCCCGTGATCTGCATGATAATATCCTGAGGCTGGTGAACTATCTTGCATTGTTGATGCAGCACAGGCCCTCAGGATGGGGAGGGGAGAGTGACGATGCAGCACAGGCCCTCAGGATGGGGAGGGGAGAGTGACGATGCAGCACAGGCCCTCAGTATGGGGAGGGGAGAGTGATGATGCAGCACAAGTCCTCAGGATGGGGAGGGGAAAGTGATGATGCAGCACAGGCCCTCAGGATGAGGAGGGGAGAGTTACGATGCAGCACAGGCACATGCCCTCAGAATGGGGAGGGGAGAGTGATGATGCAGCACAAGCCCTCAGGATGTGGAGGGGAAAGTGACAATGCCGCACAGGCCCTCAGGATGGGGAGAGGAGAGTGACGATGCAGCACAGGCACATGCCCTCAGAATGGGGAGGGGAGAGTGACGATGCAGCACAGGCACATGCCCTCAGGATGGGGAAGGGAGAGTGATGATGCAGCACAAGCCCTCAGGATGTGGAGGGGACAGTGACGATGCCGCACAGGCCCTCAGGATGGGGAGGGGAGAGTGACGATGCAGCACAGGCACAGGCTCTCAGGATGGGGAGGGGAGAGTGACGATGCAGCACAGGCCCTCAGGATGGGGAGGGGAGAGTGACGATGCAGCACAGGCACAGGCTCTCAGGATGGGGAGGGGAGAGTGACGATGCAGCACAGGCTCTCAGAATGGGGAGGGGAGAGTGATGATGCAGCACAAGCCCTCAGTATGGGGAGGGGAGAGTGATGATGCAGCACAGGCCCTCAGGATGGGGAGGGGAGAGTGACGATGCAGCACAGGCACAGGCTCTCAGGATGGGGAGGCTGTGACACTGTGCACACTGGGAATCCAGATGAGATCTGTCCAACTTGGCCACTTCCTGTTACCTTACACACACTTCGAGCGCTCTCTCTCGTTTTAAAGTTAAAATAAGAATTTGATGCTCCAGGGAAGTACAGTGGGAGACATGGCAGCACTTTCAAACAAACCCCATACATGAATGTTTTATCTACAATGGTGAGCAGTGCTCCAGAAACTAGACTATATTACACACCCAGCATACACTGCAGGCAAAGAGGGGGAGGGGGAGTTAGTGATTTATCTGCACCGGTGGGCAGAGCTCCAGAAACTGGACTATATTACACACCCTGCATCACTATAGACCAAGGTGGGGTGTTAGCTTCAGTGATAATTAGTGCACAAATTATGACCTAATAGACTTCCCCACGGCGGCGACGTACTCCCTTGGGGAAGACCTACCTCTAACCTAGCAATAAAAACATAATTCCTCGTGCTGCTATTCATAAATGGTATACACATTTCATAAAACAATCAAACAAACAAATGATAAGCGCTCAAGGATGCACCTGAATTGTGAGCCATCAGCGGCAATGCAGAGCCCCCTAGGGCTGAATACATGCCTTGAATGTAAAACAGATGCAAATTATGTGTGGAGTGGCGGTGATTGTAAAGTGCACGCAGGTAGCAAAGTGCTAGCTGCGTGTACCAAAAAAAATAAATTATGCAGATCGGACCACTAGGGCCTGAGAAATCCTCCGCAGTGGCATAGCCCGAACTCAGTTTGGGCTTGCCGCCAGGGACATTAAACAAGGTGTATATTGAGATCAGCAGATATCAGAGACTATGAATTCATTTTGCAGGAACGGATCTTTTGCAGGAACAGATCTTTTGCAGATAATGATCTGTTGAATGTGTGCAGCATCTTTGTGTGCAGCATCTTGCAAAGAGTTTTATCTGATGTGGAGTTCAGCTCCATAGAAAAGACTGTGTAGAGTATGGCTCTCATACTACATGGAAGGGGGTAAAATTTGTCTGTGATCTTGCCTTTTCCACAGACATTTATCTCACGTGTGTATATAGCATAAGAAAAGAAGGGTCTCTAACCAATCTCAGAGAGGAAAGTCCAATTTTGTTGCTTCTGGCCAATAAGCAGTGGCGCCAGTATCCCAGTGGGAGGGAGAGCTTCCCACTACCACCAAACATGGCATGTATACTTGTGAAAGATATGTTTTATCGTAATATACGCCATTAAATAAACCACACTGTCAAATCAATTATATCTAGGGGGCTATGTATGCTAAACACTCATTTTTAGGAAGTTGTCTGTGCCATCAATGATGTATATGAGGTATACAATGAAACCAAATGCAACACAATGTGCCAATGCTGATTAAAAAAAATAAAAAACAATAAATATTAAATATACCACTTATTGTTTTTATTCAACAACACTTGATTGTTCAATTCTATGTTATTTAACACACAACAAATAAAGTTTCATACTTCTTGAATGTAAACATTCAATTTATTAGGTCGAGTGATTTTCACTCAACCCAACACACACCTTTCAATTTTCCGGCCCCCCCCCCCCCCCCCCCAAAATCTGATTTTTCAGACTTTTCTGATCAAATTTAATTAAAAAAAAAACCAGCAGTTTCAATCAAGTTTATCGATCAACATTTTTTAAATTTTGTTTCCCATACATTGATCAATAATCGAATTGGGGTAAATCAAACATAAATTTAGATGGTGTGTGGCCACCATGAGGATATGCTGGGTCTGTTTGTGGAAAATATAGTGAAAAATGGGCCTCTAAGGGAACCCTGGCAAGATGGATAAGACAGGCTATTCCTTCTGCTTAATAAACCAAAGGAAAAGCGTTGTCATCTACATTAAAGGCACATTCAACAAGAAGTGTCTCTACATTGTGGGCAGATAAGGCTAATGCTTCACTTGAACAGACTTGGAAGGTGGCAACCTGGTCCAGTCTTAACACCATTATAAAGCATTACAGGCTTGATGTGTTAGCCAGTGCTGAATTATGCTTTAAAGGAAGTCGTTTTATATTCCATTATTGTTACACATACAATTCATTTCATCTTTTGAGTTTATGTGATAAGATGTGGTAATATTAGAAGCTCCCATTCATTCAGACTGAACTGAGGAAAGGAGAGTTATTTCTCTCTGTGTCTTTATTATTTATCCAGAATTCATGAAGAGTCTCCTGCAGAGTGCACAGGAATAGAATCTGAAGAAGGCTTATTAACCGATAGCGTACTCTTTTTCTTTCAAGTTAACCAACAAATGGTAACATTCTGATTTGAAAAATCCTGCTTTTATTGAAAACTAACTCCGATATTAATCCAGGCAAAAGGGCACCCAATCTGTTTGCCAGAACTTTGCAAAAAGTTAAATATTGCAATTTAAAGAGAATCTGTATTGTTAAAATCGCACAAAAGTAAACATACCAGTGTGTTAGGGGACATCTCCTATTACCCTCTGTCACAATTTCGCCGCTCCTCGCTGCATTAAAAGTGGTTAAAAACAGTTTTAAAAAGTTTGTTTATAAACAAACAAAATGGCCACCAAAACAGGAATAGGTTGATGTACAGTATGTCCACACATAGAAAATACATTCATACACAAGCAGGCTGTATACAGCATTCCTTTTGAATCTCAAGAGATCATTTGTGTGTTTCTTTCCCCCTTCTGCTCTCATGCACTGAAGTTTCAGGCTGCTCTTTTCTTCCTGCAAACAGCTTTGCCCTTGTCTGTAATTCCTCACTATGTGAAAGCCCAGCCAGCTCAGAGGAAGATTTATCCAGCTTGTAAAAGATAAGAGAGAAGCTGCTCTAATCTAAATAACACACAGGCAGTGTGCATAGAGGGGACAGAAAGGGTGAGTTCATAGCAGAACCACAACACTGAAGAACTTGGCAGCCTTCCAGACACAGGCCGACAAGTCTGACAGGGAAAGATACATTGATTTATTACAGAGACTGTGATAGCAGAAAGTGCTGCAGTCAGCCAGAACACATTAGAATAGCTTTTGGAACTTGTAGGATGATAAAAAACAGGATGCAATTTGTGTTACGGAGTCTCTTTAAAAGCAAAATTGGCCTATAGCTCTAACACAGCTGAGGGGTCCTTACCCTCCTTATGATCACTGAGGAATTAGCATGTAGGGCCTCCGATATAATTGGGAAGATAATGATATAGCATTACAGTAAGTCACTAGATGTGTGGCCAGCGTGGTTTTGAAGACTTTATAATAAATACTAGGGAGCCCATCTTGGTCTGTTGTTATTCCTGTAGCGGTAATTTTAATAGCTTTTTCTAGAGTGAATTCCTCCTCCAGTCCTGGATGCCTCCAACTATGTCAGAGCAGGCAATTTAACAGGCTGGAAAAACCTCTCAATCTTCTGTCTCTTTAGTCTCAGTGATTCCACCCCCTCTGCCTGACACAAATTATAAAATCCCTCACAATACCTCTGAAACTCCTTCGCGATTTTACTGGTCAGTAGTCATGTAGGGAACATCAAATTTTCGGAATGCGAATTTATCACAAATGTTGGTGAACCGGCCTTTCGCGGCGGGCTCCATAGACTTTAATGGCAGGCGCACGGCCACTGGCTTTAGCAGTTAATAGCAAAGCCCTTGTATGTGCTAGAAACACCATTTGCAGGGTATGTCAAGGAGAAGAGTTGGAACAAAAGGGCGCTGTGGGTGCTTCAGGATGACGGTGGGAGCTGTAGGTGCGGTAGGCGGGGAGGAGAGCGGAAAGCCACGCAGGAGTGAACACAGGGTGGCTCTAGCTATACTAACTATAGCTAGAGCCAAAATCATCTTTAAATTTTGTTCCAAGGCTCCCCATTGGTCTAATAACAGACCAATGGGGATCAGGAGGATCTCCATTCATCTGTTATTAGACAACCGGGATTCTTGGAGCCAAAATGTAAAGGTGCTTTTGGCTCTAGCTATACTTAGTATAGCTAGAGCTGGCGGGAGCTGCAGTGTGTGGCAGCGGGTGTGCGGGGGAGATCTTTAATCAAGATTGCGATTTAAAGGATATTGGCATGGGAACTTTTTTTTAAAGGTACAGGTAAGTATTTCTGTTTGTTTTTGTGTCATTTAACTCTTTCTAAAAATCGATTAGGTGTACTCTGTACCCCTATACTCATTTTTCCTGAGGGAGGGAAAGCATCTGGGGGTTGCCTTCTTTAAGGGGACTCCCAGATTCCACCGTGAAACCCCCCAGGACGTCGTCTCCCCCACCTCCTCCTGGGGCACCGGAAGTGGGGAAGAGCCCCTTGTCCATGGATTGGACAAGGGCTTTGGGGGAGAGAGGGAGGCTTGGCCGTCCCTTTCTCCGGAGCCCCCCCCCCCCCTATACCATGGAGCATGCGGGCTGGTATAGCTCAGGGTGCGAAGCCCCACATGGCTGGAGCTCCGCATTCTTACTATCCCAGCCTGCATGGGGGACAAGAGGCTCAGGAGGGGAACCACACGTCATTTTTTTACTTTCCCACACTCTGAACAGATGAACAAAAATAAATACATTTATATACATGTGAATACATTATCTGTCATTTTACCGCAGTGCTACTTTTTTCTCTAACTTTAAGGCCCCATTCACACTAGAGTGCTTTTAGGCGATTTCAGCATCACTGGAAATCGCTAGCATTTTGAAAAGCGCTTGTGCAATGTTAGTCTGTGGCTGTTCTCATTTAAGTGTTTCGGGATTTGCAGCTGAAATGCAATCGTGTAGCTGCAGCATTTTTTTGGCAATTCTAGAGCGATTGCATTTGCATATATAGAACAGCTAATTGCGATCGCTCCAAAAATGCTAATTTGTTCAGTGATTATTTTTTTGTGTGGAAAATAACCCGCGGAAAACGCTAACGCAAATCGTGAGCATTTAGCGATTTTAGGTGTGAATGGGCCTAACATTGATTTGGGCGAATAATCCATGGATTTTTGGAGATGGAGACAGGTGGCTCACTTTGTAGCTTCTTTGTCTAAACCCGTAAGAAGAACAAATCAAAGACACAAGTTTGAAATGTTAAGTAATAGTAAAATTAAAACCAAACATGGCATCTTTGTATTGTATAGAATGCTGATAAACTCTGTGTCTAAATATCCCTAAATATATGGCAGATTGGGGGGAGAGAAATTGGGGTAACCAGCTACAGAGGCCCAGAAGATTGCATCCATGGGTTTAGGTCATACCATAGATCTCTATTCAGGAACAAATTTTAAATTGTTGACTTGTTGGTATGTGGCCCAGATATAGTACATAAGATATATACGGAAACTTCCGATGGTTATTGGAGAAGATGCGGTGGTATTGGCGCCCACATTCACATATGGTGGTCCTGCCCGAAAGTTGTGGGTTTCTGAAATTCTATCTTAGAGGTGATGGACTTAATGGTGGGGGAGAATATCCGGAGAGATCCTTGGTGCCTCTTATTTCACGGCATTTAATCAAATGTGAAGATGTATAGGAAGTACATTATTCCACCGTTGTTGAATGTGGCCAAGAGCCTAATCCTAAATATTGGAGATCACCACTGTGAGTGAATGGTGTGAGACAGGTGATATGGTAATAAAATATGATGAATTACATTTTTTGAAATTAGATAAAGTGGGTAAAAGTTTTATGAAGTAAAGAAAGTGGATAGAGTTCCAGAAAACTGGAAAATATGTTAACTACAAAATAGTTATTTTCATAACATAAAATAATAAGAGTAATCCATCTGATTTCTTGACTTTTTAGTTAATAAATCCCGCTAGCCATTCCCTGGTATCTGAAAATCAAGAGATAACTGGTAACCTATGGATTGTTATATAAGTTCCATGCACACCGTCTCAGGGCTGAGACACACCAGAAAAGCTCCCCAAACGCTAGAGGTTTCAAAAGCTCTTCCCAATGTAATACTATGAGTTTTTTTTTACAAAACCTCATCGCTCCAGTGTGCACCAGACACATAGGATAACATTAGCAGGAGGTTTCAAAAACTCAAACGCTCAGAAAAACTCCTCTGGTGTGCACCAGGCCTCAGAGATGATCAGAGACAATACTTTATAGATGGTAGAGTATTGTGTTTGCTTAACCTCTTGCCGACCGCTTCACGCCGACGGACGTGGCCGCGGCGGCAGCCCCAGGGCCGCCTTACGCCAATTGGCGTAAAGTCTGGGGCTCTGTGTTTGCAGGAGATGCGCGCGCAGGCTGCGCGCGCATCTCCTGCTTGGGGGGCGAAGCTCCGCCCCGCCTTCAGTCTCCGAGTGGCTATTGCCACTCGGGAGACTGTTAGACGGCGTGATCACCGTTTATTTACATGGTGCAGCGCTGCGATCAGCAGCAGCGCTGCACTGGGGACAGCCGTGTGGGGACAGCCTGGGGGACAAGAGAGCGATCGGCTCTCATAGGCAGAAGCCTATGACAGCCGATCGCCATAATTGTGGCTGTGGGGAGGGAGGGAGGGTTGGTATTTAAAGAAACAGGGTTTTTTTTATTAGAAATAGAAACAACAATATTTATTAAAATAAAATAAACATGGGGGGAGCGATCAGACCTCACCAACAGAGAGCTCTGTTGGTGGGGAGAAAAGGGGGGGGGGGGGAATCACTTGTGTGCTGTGTTGTGCGGCCCTGCAGCTTAACCTTAAAGCTGCAGTGGCCTATTTTACTAAAAATTGCCTGGTCACTAGGGGGGTTTAGCACTGCAGTCCTCAAGAGTTTAATGGAATATAGAATGGAAAAAGGAGATAGGGAAAAAGGAGAGAACCATTGAAAATCAGTTTTGTAAGATAGAAAATAGGCTGATTGGCTGATTGTATATTTGATGTTGATATTTAAATAGGCTATGTTAAGCCACTGTATTAGGAAATTGTTGATATTTATAAATAACTATGTGGTTTTTGTAATACTGAAGACCAAATAATAATAATAATAAAAATAACTAGCTCAGTACAATACTATATTAATTGCTCTAAATAATTTTAGGGAGAACATTCCAGATCTATATTGTTACACTGTCACAGAGGAATACTGTTTTAACGAATAATGATATACTGTAGCAACAATAGATATGGTATTAGAAGTCAGATGTATTCCCAGGTCATATTATACTCCAGCACAAATAATACAGATACACCCCAATGCCTCAGGGCTGCACCCCACATGTAAATTAGAAAGGGAATGGAGAGATGTGTTGATCATACTGTATATTGTTTCCTCAATGTGAGGTGTTTTCTTCCTCTGCATGTAATGATAAGCTGTACTATTAATTGCATCAAAAATGTATTAAAAAAAAGTTTCCATTGAGAAAATTGATTATTTTCCTCGGCTGTACATAATGAAGTGTTAAAATATGTATGGATATGCTTGTCCCGAAAGGGTTTTCATGATACTTCTGTAATGGTGGACATAATATAAGGGACAATACTCCAATTCTATGTTAACCTTACTGGGAACAAGGCATAATGTTTGTAAATTGATTAACTAAAATACTGCTGTAATGGCTATGCGGACATTTTGTATTTGTGTGAATTTTAATTTATTGTAATAAACTGATGTTTTAATTAATTATTGAATGATTTGAATCTATATTCACCTATTGAGGTTTGTGGACAAGGTTTTCTATTAAAATCTATCCCCTTTAAAATGGGTCCGAGATAAACTTTTACTCATTGCATAATTGTGTTTCTTTCATATAGTGTATAGCCAAATTCTTTTTTGTTTTGTTTTAATACTCTAATTCCCTATAAACTAAACAAGCCTCGCCCACAGCTTTTTCAGAGAGCCTTAGCACTGTAGCAAGGGCTTATGGGAGATCAGTCTGGGCAGGAGGAGGAGGTGGTTACTAGCCAGAGATTTCAGAGGCAGAGGGGAGGAGGGAGGAGGAGAGCAGAGTGAATTTGTCACAGGCTGAGGGCTTGAGATGCTATCAGCTTTGCCTGTGTGTAATGTTTACAAACAACATGGCTGCTGTCATTGTATCACAGGAAGAAATAATCATATTCGGTTGAAGCTGTTTGCAGCTAGATTTGCTGTGTAAACTATCAAAACTTTAGATAAGATGTATAGACAAGTTACTTGTTATAGTTAGTTTTTCATCTTGGATCCGCTTTAACCACCCTGGCTTTATGTTAATATTGCCAGGGTGGTGTGCGGACAGTTTTTTTTTCTATTTTGTTTTTTCTGAATCATTGTAGCTAACTTTCAGTTAGCTACATGATTCACTACTAGAGAGCACATCTGCCCATCTAGTCCCGATCGCCGCCGGCTTTTACAGCAAGCAGAAAATCCCGTTGTAAATGGGATTTCTGGTTGGCTTCCCTCGTCGCCATGGCAACGATCGGGATGACGTCATCGACGTCATCCATGTCATGGCGTCGGGGGGGGGGGGGGGGGGGGAGGGGGTGTTCCGATCTAGCCCCATAGCGCAGCCTGGCACTGATTGGACAGGCTGTGCAAGGGGTCTGGGCGGGGGGGGGGCTCCCTTACGAATCGCAGCGGAGTGGCAGCAATCGGACCCCACACGCAGCTAGCAAAGTGCTAGTTGCGTGTATAAAATAAAAAATTAATCGGCCCATAGGGGCCAGAGATATCCACTGCAGTGGTAATGGACGCGCTGAGCTCGTCATTACCGCTAAGGTGGTTAAGGGCCTTGATTGCTCATAAAAGATTAGCATTTTATAAAGGGACACATAAGGGGATTGTTTTACATAGTTAGATATGTGAAATTGACAGACCATTTGGTCATTCAAAATTTGGGGCATTTTGTTTCAAGAAAGTTTGCATTGTTATAATCAGCGAGGCAATTCTAAGCTCAATGATTGGAGTTACAGCAGTTTGTAAATTGTGAGTCTGTAATCTGTTACCTATGGTATGTATAGGCATAAGCTGGAGCACACGCCGCCACCCTGGAGGTGCCCCTCATCTCATTCAATAATTCAATGAAAGTAGGCGGATCTACTTATTGGATAGCATGGCACCCAGGTGAATGAGTAATGATCTTAACTATGCCCCCTTTCTGTAGCCCTCTGTTTACATGGAAGAGGAGGAGAGTGTAACGTATACAATCTGAAGCAATGAAGATTGCAAATAATGATTCACTCTAGTGAAATATCATCATCTGGAATTGCCACGGGTTGAGATCCCCATTAAGTTGTATCCAAGTGAATATAGTGAGACAGAATAAAAGCATAGAACTTTACAAACTAAAAACTTGTATGATGATAGCAATATACACACATAATTCTAACATGATGCCTGTGGTAATATATTAAGTATGGCTATGTAAGTGGAACTGTATCATGTATCTGAGCTCAGGGATGGTACAACACTACAAAGTAGCTGTAGAAGACAGCATAGCCCTAGGTGGATGCAACGTGAGTCTTGTCCTGGTAACGCGCAATATGCGGAATATGCGCATGTAACCACGGGGACCGCTCACCTATGGGCAGCAAGGAAATAAAGGACAGACCAACCAATCCCATGCCACGCACACCCTGACAAAGTCTGCATGGAGGCGGATGTAAGGCGTAGGTGGGTGGGGTTCTGTCCCGCAGCCCTGCTGGTAATTGGCTGATCTAAGTGGTAGTACTATGTTATGTGGCTGTGTGTTTTTGCTCCCCTGCGGGCCAGCAGCCACAACGGTAGAGCTGCATGCTGACTACAAAGGTTGGTGTACACCGAAGACACGGATCGGCAGTGAGATCTGTGATACAGAGCTGGTGATAGGCACGGCATCCTTAACCTGCTGATCCCGATGGGACAACGATTGGGGAGACCTCTCTGACTTAAGCCGGGTCTACACGGCATGATGTGTCTTTTCAATTGAGCCGCTGATGCGGCTCGATTGATAAGATCCGACATGTACGATCTCGCCGCGGCCTGTTTTCCGCGAGCGAACAATAGCGGGGAATCGAGCGCAAGATAAACGGCGCCGGCGGGGACGAGGGGGGATTGAATCTGACGCACGCGGGGACGTGGCGGGTACGCGCGGGGATGCGGCAGAGTCGATTCGGCGGCTAACTGCACAGCAAACCTTATGGTGCCCATACATGCCACAATAAAAATGTTAGATTTTCCTGTTTAATCCACCAAAACAATTGAATCGAGTTTTGCTATGTTATTTACTCTTAAAAAAGACAAAAATCAATAAAAACTATCGATAAACAAATCGAATGAAAGTCAAAAATAATTTATATATTGTTATAATATTATTATTATTATTATTATTATTATTTATGTTTTGTTTTTGTTTTTTTAATTGTAATTTTATTTTAGGCAAAAGTTTTATTTGGGTATTTATTGGAGAGTGTGGGAGCTAAGTGGTTAATTTTAAAGGATGTGTAGATCTCTTTATTAAAATAAATGGATGTAGGTGTAATTTTACTATTTGGCCACAAGATGTCAGTCATTAGCTTACTGTGCGTGCTTTTAGTACGCGGGAACAGGAAAAAATGTAAATAAGTGTAACTTACAGTGTTTACAAATATCTGCAGGCATCTCATTGATGCCACGATCATTGACATGGGGACCTAGAACTATGAATGGATACTGCATTCCCATTCATTAATCTACTGACTAACGTGCAGTGGAGAGAACGAGTGTGTGAACGCGTGTACGAGGGAGCGCGCACAGCGGCAATCATGGCAGAGTGCGAATATCTACTCCACTGAGGTTTAAGGGAAATTTTTAGGGGAGTAGATATACTGTACTGAAAACATTAAGCAGTTAAAATCCAAAAATGGGAAGTGGTACTAGCTCATTATTTAGACTTTGTAGATAAAATGAGTCTTCTGGCATCTTATAGATCAAACAAGCAAGATTTACCATACCAGAATGCTACAATACACTTGTTGAATGACTATTCTGCTGAAGTTTCATGAAAATGGAAAGCATTTAGCACTGTATGCAACTCAGTGGTCGCAAAGGGTATAAAATTTACATTGGCCCATCCTGCCATTTTGGGAGTGAAGGCTTTGCAGATATCTGAGCAAGCAGAAAGATTGTTCCCTTCTCTCCAATTCTCTTTTCCCTATGCAAGATCGAGGGGAGGGGGGGATATTTAGTATAATATATTTATAATGGGTGGAAAGGGTGTTTTCTGATATTGGAGCTGAGAAAGATCAAAGCCATGGGGGAAAAAAGAGAAGTTAAATTCTAAAGAAGAAACTAGAACTAAGATGAGTCATGATAGATATTCATATTCTCATCAATATATTTCTAGTAAGAGGGAGTTTCCTTTTTGGGGTGGGGGAGGGGCTAAAATGTCACGTGCTTTGGGATCCAGTTTTTTTTTCTTGGTGGTATGGAGGAGAATTTTTTTTTTTTGATGAAGATGCCTTCTAAAGCCATCAAGGACTGGCCTACAGTAAGAGCCTACAGTAAGGATTAGTTGAAATATGAAGTTGGTATCTTGGAACGTAAAGGGGGCTACAATCGCTTAACCACCTCCTGACCACCTCACATCAACGGGCAGTAGGAGAGAGGCACCTCCAGGACCGCCTAACGCCGATTGACGTCAAGTCCTGGAGGCGGAGATTAACAGGGAATGCTTCCCTGCCGCTGTAACCCCAGGGATCTGTTAACAGCTCCGATCGCGGCTGGCAGGCTACAATATAAAAAAAAAAAAGCAAATATACATTTGTACAGCGCTGTGATCTAGCGCAGCGCTGTACAGGGGACAGCTGTCACTGAGCTGTCCCTCTTATTGGCTCACAATGTAATCCCTCTCATAAGCTGATGCCTATGAGTGTGGAATGCAGTGTGCGGCACTGCGCAGTCTAGGGCCAGTTTAAGGGGGAAGGGGAGAGTTAAAGAAATAGCTCTTTTTAAAAAAAAATCAGGTCTTTCTTCATTAATTAAAAAAAAAAAAAAATTGCAGCAGCAATCAAATCCCACCAAAAGACAGCTCTATTAGTGAGAAGAAAAGGAGTAAAACACTTTGCCTTTATAGGCCTGACCGTTTATGTACACAAACAAAGGGAATTAAATGAGCCATTTTCCCCTGTATTACTCCATATACAACATATACAAGCTGTCTGATTGCCCTGTTGTCAACAGGAGGGGTTTGCTTCACAATACATGTAGACCAATGCAACAGTCATTTGGTTTGCATAAATATGCAGCACAATGTTCCATCAATTAACTGCAACACTATAGCGAGGGTCTTTGCTGATCCCCCCCAACAATTTGTATGGGGTGTAGCTATCTCGCATATGTTTGTATCAGAAATATCCTGATGGGCAGTGTGCTTTACCAAAAGAAGCCATTTTTCTTGACTGTTTACATATATAAAAAAACACCTGCCCACTAGGGGAGGTATATCATGTGGGTAAAGTCTGCCACTGATACTATTAGATCAATTATAAACCCCATAGGGGTCTGGTATTAATTCATCTTCATGGAAGGTAGCTAGGTATTGACACGAACCAAAAGTGTGTAGGTGAGACAGAGAGGTACACATTTAACCACTTCACCACTGAGGGGGTTTACCCCCTGACCACCAGAGCAATTTTCACCTTTCAGCGCTCCTTCCATTCATTCGTCTATAACTTTATCATTACTTATCACAATTAAACGATCTATATCTTGTTTTTTTCCACCACCAATTAGGCTTTCTTTAGGGGGGACATTATGCCAAGTATTATTTTATTCTAAATGTGTTTTAATGGGAAAATAGGAAAAATGTGGGAAAAAATTAATTATTTTTCAGTTTTCGGCCATTATAGTTTTTAAATAATGCATGCTACTGTAATTAAAACCCATGAAATGTATTTGCCCTTTTGTCCCGGTTATAAAACCATTTAAATTATGTCCCTATCACAATGTTTGGCGCCAATATTTTATTTGGAAATAAAGGTGCATTTTTTTCAGTTTTGCGTCCATCCCTAATTACAAGCCCATAGTTTATAAAGTAACAGTGTTGTACCCTCCTGACATAAATATTTAAAAAGTTCAGTCCCTAAGGTAACTATTTATGTATTTTTTTTTATTGTACATTTTTAAAAAAAAAATTTATTACAAAAAAAAAAAAATTGGGAGTGTGGGAGGTAATGAGTTAATTTTTTGTGTAAAAGTAATTTATTTGTATGTGAAAAATGTGTAGGGTGTAGTTTTACTATTTGGCCACAAGATGGCCACAGTAACTTTTTGCTTTAATGCGACCTCCAAGCGTCCTTCCGGAAGCTTGGAGGAAGTACTTGGAGGCTGGGTAAGTTTGTATCGTTTCACAATGATCGCGCTGCCCATCGGAGAGCAGCGGATCATTGCGGGGCTAAGATCAACGAACGGGAATGGATTTTCCCGTTCATTGATCTCAGGGCGAGTGGGCGGCGGCGTGTTTACTAGCGGCGGGCGGCGTGTTTACGAGCGGGAGCGCGGGCAGCGGCGGGAGTGCGCAAAGTACGGATTTCTCCGTCCCTGGGGGTTAAAGGATGGAAAAAGGGACGGAGAAATCCGTACGGGCGAGGGTAAAGTGGTTAATTCCCTTTGTTTGTGTACATAAACGGTCAGGCCTTTGAAGGCAAAGTGTTTTATTGTCTATTTATCTGTACAATTTATTCGGTAGTGTGATATCTGAGAAGAAAAGGAGGTACGATTCATTTGGGTGCTTTGTTGTATAGCCGAGCAATAAAGTTGTAAAGTGCGAAATTGTAAACAATGGCCTGGTCACTAGGGGGTTATAAACTGTTAAAGCTGCACAGTGCTGAATTGTAAAAAATGGCCTGGTCACTAGGGGGTGTAAGCCTGTGGTCCTCAAGAGGTTAATAAAAGACTGGCAATATTAAGACACTTAGGATGTATGAAAGTAGATCTATGCCTCCTACAGGAGATGCATCTAATTAAAAAAGAACTTTACATTTATGAGGGAACTCTTGGTGGGAGAGGTATATGGATCATCAGCTAAACATGGAAAAGCAGGGGTCTTGATATTAATAAATATTATAAATAAAGCTTTGCAATACAAGGTTATACAACATACCCATGATCTTGATGGCAGATGGGCGTGGCTCCAACTCCAAGGGGAGGAGATTATAATATAAATGGACCAAATGAGGAAAATAAAAGCTTTTTTTGAGCAACTGCAACTGCAAATTAAATTGAATAAAGAAGCAAATGAGAATTTGGTAGTGAGAGGGGACTGGGATGCGGTAGTCGACCCCTCAGAGGATAGTAGCACACATAAGGGGCACATAAGATCTAGAGATACAAGATTGAAAACACTGATAGAATCTGAAAGACTAGTAGGTGGGTGGTGATGTAAGCATCCAACTGATAATGAATATACATACTAGTCACCTAAGCATGGGACGGCATCACGTATAGATCTAATTCTAATACCTAATTCAGTGGTGGGAAGATTAAAAGGGCCGTAATCAGAGAGAGAGGGTTTTATCTGATCATGCTCCAATAGAAATAAACCGAATAGAAATGTATTAAAAGGTGACAACAAAGATTTGGAGATTTTCTTCCGATTTTCATGGGAATAAGACCTTCGGAAAAAAAAATTAAAATCATTGTGGGAAGAATCTATAATAAATAATGAGCATGTAAGATCCGGTGGCCGCACATGGCGACAGAACGCTGAGACCCAAGCTGAGGCGTAAGCCTCTGGGTTTTGGCCGGTCTCTGACATCACTGGAGCGCATGGAGCTCAGCTCCCATTGGATAAGCGGCGGATGCGTTCTCAGTACACGCTCCGCCACTGTAAACATTAACCACGTGTGTGCATTGCGTGTCAGCATCTCTGCTGACACGGTCTCTGTTGATTGGTTACTTTGGATTCCTTTACTTTCTGATTGGTTTGTCTTAGTATAAAGGAAAGGTGAGCGTCCTCTGTCATCACCCGTGATAGCCTACGCTGGGCTTGTTGCTGAGATTGCGCTCACACCAAGTGCTTGTCTTGCTGCCGACTTGTGTCTGTCTCTTGTTTAAGCTTCTTTCAGATTGCCTTACCGTTGCTGACCTGGCCTGAACCTGACCACGCTTCTCTATTGGATTACCTGTTGCCGACTCAGCTTGTTCCCGGATTCCCCTGACTGCCACCTGGACCAACCCCTGCTTGTTAAAAGGATTCCCATGAACTCTGCCTGGACTGACTCTGGCCTGTTTGACCACACATCTGTCTAGTGATTATACTTCATCCACTACCTGCTATCTTGCCATCATCTGGATTGCCTCAGCCTATAGGCCTCAGGTGACTATTAAATATACTAGGTTTGCATTGCTCATTGCTATCTTCGGTGATTGCTGTCTGCCAGTCTGTATGCTACATCTGCCTGCAGGGTATTGTAGTTTGTATTAGGCAGGAGTTTCCGCAGGCGTTAACGCTGGGCATACAGGCATACAGCCTGAGCAGGTGACCAGACAAGCCTGACAGAGCAGCATATAAATGACGGTGTACTATTCTGGGAGTTGGTCAAAGTGGTTCTTAGGGGACATCTTACTGTATATTGTATGTTCAGGTAAAAAAAATGAGGCCGATAATATAAGTATGAATGATGACTCGCTATTAAAATTAAGAGACTTGCATAAAACATATCATTCAACACCTCCATCAATAAATAAAGAAAATTGGCAGAGATGTAAACTATTAACGGAGCTAGAGTTAAAAAACAAGATAAAAATGAATAAACCTTATGTGCAACTCGCCTACTATAAATATGGGGGAAAAGCTGGAAAGCTATTAGCAAATATGGTGAAAGGACACAAGGGAATGCAAAACAAAGTCTACTTAAAAGACTTAATGGGGGAAATTATCTCAGACCCTCAAAAAATAAATAATTTATGGAATATTATAAAGGTCTCTATGCTAAGACTAAAACGCTGCTAGAAGATGGGGGTTAAAGAGATCATAAGTCAGGTGGAGGGATGGAAGACATTGCCAGTGGGGCTAGTAGCAGGCAGAATAGCACTTATTAAAATGTTTTCAAATGGGCCAGCTTCTCTACCCCCTGCAGACAGTCCCACTCCTCATAAACATAAAGGTTGCATAGTTACATAGTTATTTTGGTTGAAAAAAGACATACGTCCAAAATTGATTGAAAGAGCATGGATAAGGTTTATATAGAAAAATAAAAATAGATGTGTATAAACTACAACTGACAAAGATATCAGGAGGTATGAACCTGCTTGGCATAAAGGACTATAGTGTGGCATAGATTTATTATTGTTAGGATTATTTGATGAAACAACAAAAAGACTGGGTCTCTACCTGGAATTTTTAGGCCTATTGGCTAATCTATTGCAAGTAACACAGTGCAGAGCACAACGTTTTGACCAATGCGGTCCTTACCATGTGCTTACAGAACCACAGTGCAACAGTCATTTGCACTATGTGCATAAATTAGCATAAAACACACCCATACATGGGCGGGCACAAAGCTTAAAGAGACAGGCTACTCAACATAGCAGAGAAAGTTTTATAGAAAACATTTCAAAGTGTATGTGTCATTCATTCCATTCAGAGCAAGAGTTCCAAGATCACTCATCCACCTGCTTTCTCTGCGTAGTAAGGAGGTCTGGGGATCAACACCCTCACTACAAAAAGCCTGATCTGAAGTGGTGTGTGCTATAAAAGGTTTTTTGAGGTGAGGGTGTTGATCCCCAGACCTCCTTTCTACACATTGGGCCTGAGTCACAAAGCGGTGCTAACAGTTAGCACGCTGGTGAAAAGCCCTTTATCACGCCTAAACTCAGTTTAGGCATGATAAGTTTAGGCGTGATAAGTTTAGGCGTGATAAGTTTAAGCACCAACTGGGTTAGCACCACAGCGCACAGCTGATCAAAAGTTTTGCGCTAGCAAAGTCTGGGGCACTTCGCATAGAATTTAATGGCGCTGCTTTGCGTGCGGGACTTTGCACGCGATCTAAACTTATCTAAACTTATCATGCCTAAACTTATCACACCTAAACATATGATGCCTAAACTGGCTTTTCACCAGCGTGGTGAAATGGTTATCATGCCTAAAGTCTCTAACTGGGATAGCACCACTTTGTGAATCGAGCCCATAGGGCCTGATTCACAAAGCGGTGCAAAGTGTTTGCATGCCTGTGAAAAGCCCTTTATCACGCCTAAACTCAGTTGAGGCGTGATAGAAAGAAACTCGCGCAAAATTCCCGTGCGCAATCACGCGGCGCACAGTGCAGTGCGCACGATGTGCCCATTAAACCCTATGGGCGCTGTGCGTGCAAAACTTTGCACGCAGGACTTTGCGCGTGATCAGCAGCACAAAGCGGTGAAAACTTAGCTAGTGCAAAGGTTATCACACCTAAAATCTTTTAGGCATTATAACTAGGTTATCACCGCTTTGTGAATCAGGCCCATAGAAAGCAGGTGGCTAAGTGCCCATGTATGGGTGTGTGTGTATGGGTGTGTTTTATGCTAAAGAACAACTGTCAAAAAAACAGTGTTTCTGTAAACCCCACATACCTCTAGAGCATTTAGTTGGCAACAATAACATGCTTTTCAGAGATCTCTCAGTACAGCCTGTGTGAAAAGAAAAGACTTGTTTACCAGCTGTTTTGTAACAATTTGTGTCGGCATCGGGGGAGGCAGAATTGCACTGTAACCTGGCTGTAAACTGTTTACACTGCGTTGCAGAGAGGGACACACAGACAGAAATAAAGAGCTTCAGATGATGATTATTTACACACATTTGAAGCTATATTTCTGCTTCCTATCATTCTGAACACATTTGAATCATAGTAGTAGGGCCTGGGAAGGTTGTTTCTGTATGCTGGATATGCTAAACACAGTCCTCCATAGTAATGCCCACATTGAGAACTGTTCTCTGTAAATGTCATATTTTCTTCTTATAAAACATGAAAAGATGAAAAAAAAACCCTTAGTATTTCTATTTGCTAGTAATTACTGGAATATGCTGTATGTGGCATTTATAATATTAATCAACTTTGATACTTGTCCTTTAATATTGGTGCATAGAGCATAGTATGCCTTCAATATAAGGTATAGAAATCCTCGGCCACATTATAGTCCCTTTTGTCCTAAATATAGACTGAGAAATGCAGGACTAGACCATTGCTTATGGGAATGCACATATGTCAGGCATTACTGGGAGAAAGATATAAGATATGCTAATAAAGTATGTAATGAAGGTATAAAACTAGATATAGAGTTATTTAAGTATATTCAACTATTCAGTAGGAGAGATCAGAGACAGGAGAAAGAAACAATCTGCTATGTTTCATATTATACTGGTCATCATAACTAGATGGTGCATATTTTTGGAAAGGCTGGATAATCAACCGCCAAATATGTCTCTTCTGAGGCAAGAACTAGCCCAGCTTTTTATGTTGGAAAAAAAATGAGCATGTTACAAGACAGGACCAAACACTTTCCGGGAAAGTTGGAGAAGTTTTATAATTGACTTCTTTCCAGAAGCCGAGGTCAAACATTTAACCACTTAAGTACCAGTAGTCTCTGCCCCCTTAAGGACCATAGACTGCTAGTACCAAAAACCGCCGTATACTGATGAATTGCTGCACAAACCCGCTGCTACCGACGTCCACACCGCACACCCGAAGCCTCAGGCCACCCACTCTGCCGTGTCTGACGGCAGAGCTCTGTGAGCCAGTCAGGAGCCGCTTTTATTGGCCCCTGACCCTGCCTATCAATGTAATTCAATGGGAGTTGCTTACATTGATCAACATTTCATTGGCTCCTGACCAGCTCACAAGGCTCTGCCATCATAGAGACGGCAGGGCGTGTGAGCTGCGGCGGGGAGACAGCGACAAAATCGGTGGGATTGACAAAAGCAGTGAGAACGTGCGGTAGCAGTGATGTGAAATCTACGCCCTGGCAGGTATTAGAGCATAAAACAGGCTGTAGATTTCAATCACTGCCATCCAGAAGTGGTTAATCGGTGAATGTACAGTGCTATGATCTTTTCTCCCATTGAGATATAAATATGTTTTAATGGAAGATAGGAGAGGAGATGCATCCTCGTTCTTTTTGGATTTCCCTCTCTTGGAGGGGGGGGGGGGGGGACTTTTTCTCTAAGCACATGAAGAGAGAGGAGGTGGGGGAGGGTTCGGGGGAAAATGTGGTTATATTAGACTAAAAATAGAAAATATTGAATGATTAGAGTGCAGAGATAAATACAAATGCTCCAAATGGAATGTAAATTGTAAGTGTAAACATTATAAATTGTAAATGTGGAATTATGAGGAATATATGAAAAAAAAATACAATAGTAATATTTTTTTTTAAAGCCTTGCTTTTGATATTACAGTGATACACGGATAGCACCACAGCCCCTGCTATCATAAGCTCCACCCATAAGTCTCCATTAAAACAAATATGAACCAAGATTTAAAGGGATACTGTAGGGGGGTCGGGGGAAAATGAGTTGAAGTTACCCGGGGCTTCTAATGGTCCCCCGCAGATATCCTGTGCCCACGCAGCCACTCACCGATGCTCCGGCCCCGCCTCTGGTTCACTTCTGGAATTTCAGACTTTAAAGTCTGAAAACCACTATGCCTGCATTGCTGTATCCTCGCTCCCGCTGATGTCACCAGGAGTGTATAGCACAAGCCCAGTATGGTCTGTGCCTGTGCCGTGCGCTCCTGGTGACATCAGCGGGAGCGAGGACACGGCAACGCAGGCACAGTGGTTTTCAGACTCTAAAGTCTGAAATTCCAGAAGTGAACCGGAGGCGGGGCCGGAGCATCGGTGAGTGGCTGCGCAAGTACAGGATGTCTGCGGGGGACCATTTCAAGCCCTGGGTAACCTCAACTCATTTTCCCTTGACCCTCCCTACAGTATCCCTTTAAAAGACAGATACTCACCTAAGAAGAGGGAAGGTCCTGGATCTCATAGCATTCATGGTCCTCTCTGCTTCCTGTCATTCCAGCACTGTCCCCTGTTCAAATTCCATCAGGAATCTTCGCAAAGCTTTAGAAGCACTTGTGTGCCAGATTACTTTTGAAGATGGGAGCATCCGTATTGCATGCACTCGTGTGTGCAGTGTGGATCCGATAATCTTACCCATGCAGTAATCCCTGGTGTCTAGTGGTTCTCCCCTCCCTTCCCATATAGTAATCCCTGGTGTCTAGTGGTTCCTCCCTTCCCCATACAATGATCCCTGGTGTCTAGTGGTTCTCCCTCCACCCCCAATTCCCCTGTGTGCAGAGATTGGTGCAGGGAGCAATGATAGGTGAGTAACTCTCTCCATCCTCTGACAGCCCAGGTGATGTGCCATCATCAGAACTAAAACCACATAACCTGGGCTGTCATTGTAGCAATATTGGTGTTCAGCTGTGATTTTTCCACTGCTCTGCATCCTCTGCTGCTGGGACATTCAGGGGAGGGGGTGCCATGGGACATGGAAATATGTCTACCAACCCAGGACAAAGGGGGACAGCGGGACAGGGTTACCAAAGAGGTACTGACTGTCCCTCCAAAAACAAGACAGTTGGAAGCTATGTTTTATGCACAGCACAGCCCAAAAACAGCCTGTGCTGGATGGTAAGGACTGCTGGTTAGTTGATTTCTAGATACTGTAAGATACTGTACTGTGTAGATACTGTAATAATAACAACAGAATGTGATGTGTCTGCAGATGAGGATGCTGTGCAGCAACATAGAGTATTATTATTATTTTTTTTAATAATAATATATGGCTGACTGGACAATCAGAGGCTGCAGTTAGCTTATTTACCAGAAGATGGCAATATCACCTCTTCCAGGTGAAACGCACAGACAGGAAGAAATTAAGCCAAAGACAGGAAATTATGCAACAAAGGCAAAACTAAACGTTTCAAAGAACAGGTTGTGGAAAGAGGTAATTGTGTGATTCTTGTTATATACTAGCAAATTTATACCTGTTGGGCATTACACAGGTTATTGGATAGAGAGCAGTGGGGAGATTAGTACAGACATGGGTATGGGTGAGCAGTGGGGGGATTAGTACAGACATGGGTGTGGGTGAGCAGTGAGGAGATTAGTACAGACATGGGTATGGGGGAGCAGTGGGGGGATTAGTACAGACATGGGTATGGGGGAGCAGTGGGGGGATTAGTACAGACATGGGTATGGGGGGGGGGGCAGTGGGGGGATTAGTACAGACATGGGTATGGGGGGGGGGGGAGCAGTGGGGGGATTAGTACAGACATGGGTATGGGGGAGCAGTGGGGGGATTAGTACAGACGTGGGTATGGGGGAGCAGTGGGGGGATTAGTACAGACATGGGTATGGGGGAGCAGTGGGGGGATTAGTTCAGACATGGGTATGGGAGAGCAGTGGGGTGATTAGTACAGACATGGGTATGGGTGAGCAGTGGGGAGATTAGTACAGACATGGGTATGGGTGAGCAGTGGGGAGATTAGTACAGACATGGGTATGGGGGAGCAGTGGGGAGATTAGTACAGACATGGGTATGGGGGAGCAGTGGGGGGGATTAGTACAGACATGGGTATGGGAGAGCAGTGGGGGGATTAGTACAGACATTGGTATGGGGGAACAGTGGGGAGATTAGTACAGACATGGGTATGGGGGAGCAGTGGGGGGATTAGTACAGACATGGGTATGGGTGAGCAGTGAGGAGATTAGTACAGACATGGGTATGGGGGAGATTAGTACAGATATGGGTATGGGGGAGCAGTGGGTGGATTAGTACAGACATGGGTATGGGGGAGCAGTGGAGGGATTAGTACAGACATGGGTATGGGGGAGCAGTGGGGGATTAGTACAGACATGGGTATGGGGGAGCAGTGGGGGGCATGAGTATAGGGGAGCAGTGGGGGGATTAGTACAGACATGGGTATGGGGGAGCAGTGGGGGGATTAGTACAGACATGGGTATGGGAGAGCAGTGGGGAGATTAGTACAGACATGGGTATGGGGGAGCAGTGGGGAGATTAGTACAGACATGGGTATGGGGGAGCAGTGGGGAGATTAGTACATACATGGGTATGTGAGAGCAGTGAGGAGATTAGTACAGACATGGGTATGGGTAAGCAGTGGGGGGATTAGTACGGACATGGGTATGGGGGAGCAGTGGGGAGATTAGTACAGACATGGGTATAGGGGAGCAGTGGGGGGATTAGTACAGACATGGGTATGGGGGAGCAGTGGGTGGATTAGTACAGACATGGGTATGGGCGAGCAGTGGGGAGATTAGTACAGACATGGGTATGGGGGAGCAGTGGGGGGATTAGTACAGACATGGGTATGGGGGAGCAGTGGGGAGATTAGTACAGACATGGGTATGGGGGAGCAGTGGGGGGATTAGTACAGACATGGGTATGGGGGAGCAGTGGGGGGATTAGTACAGACATGGGTATGGTAGAGCAGTGGGGAGATTAGTACAGACATGGGTATGGGAGAGCAGTGGGGGGATTGGTAGAGACATGGGTATGGTGGAGCAGTGGGGAGATTAGTACAGACATGGGTATGGGGGAGCAGTGGGGGATTAGTACAGGCATGGGTATGGGGGAGCAGTGGGGGATTAGTACAGACATGAGTATTGGGAGCAGTGGAGGGATTAGTGCAGACATGGGTATGGGGGAGCAGTGGGGAGATTAGTACAGACATGGGTATGAGTGAGCAGTGGGGAGATTAGTACAGACATGGGTATGGGTGAGCAGTGGGGGGATTGGTAGAGACATGGGTATGGTGGAGCAGTGGGGAGATTAGTACAGACATGGGTATGGGGGAGCAGTGGGGGATTAGTACAGGCATGGGTATGGGGGAGCAGTGGGGGATTAGTACAGACATGAGTATGGGGAGCAGTGGAGGGATTAGTGCAGACATGGGTATGGGGGAGCAGTGGGGAGATTAGTACAGACATGGGTATGAGTGAGCAGTGGGGAGATTAGTACAGACATGGGTATGGGTGAGCAGTGGGGGGATTAGTACAGACATGGGTATGGGGGAGCAGTGGGGAGATTAGTACAGACATGGGTATGGGAGAGCAGTGGGGGGATTAGTACAGACATGGGTATGGGGGAGCAGTGGGGAGATTAGTACAGACATGGGTATGGGGGAGCAGTGGGAGATTAGTACAGACATGGGTATGGGGGAGCAGTGGGGGGATTAGTACAGACATGGGTATGGGGGAGCAGTGGGGAGATTAGTACAGACATGGGTATGGGGGAGCAGTGGGGGATTAGTACAGACATGGGTATGGGAGAGCAGTGGGGGGGTTAGTACAGACATGGGTATGGGGGAGCAGTGGGGGATTAGTACATACATGGGTATGGGGAGCAGTGGGGAGAGTAGTACAGACATGGGTATGGGAGAGCAGTGGGGGGATTAGTACAGACATGGGTATGGGAGAGCAGTGGGGGATTAGTACAGACATGGGTATGGGAGAGCAGTGGGGGGACTAGTACAGACATGGGTATGGGGGAGCAGTGGGGAGATTAGTACAGACATGGGTATGGGGGAGCAGTGGGAGATTAGTACAGACATGGGTATGGGGGAGCAGTGGGGGGATTAGTACAGACATGGGTATGGGGGAGCAGTGGGGAGATTAGTACAGGCATGGGTATGGGGGAGCAGTGGGGGATCAGTACAGACATGGGTATGGGGGAGCAGTGGGGGGATTAGCACAGACATGGGTATGGGGGAGCAGTGGGGGGATTAGTACAGACATGGGTATGGGGGAGCAGTGGAGGATTAGTACAGACATGGGTGTGGGGGAGCAGTGGGGGGATTAGTACAGACATGGGTATTGGGGGAGCAGTGGGAGATTAGTACAGACATGGGTATGGGGGAGCAGTGGGGGGATTAGTACAGACATGGGTATGGGGGAGCAGTGGGGAGATTAGTACAGACATGGGTATGGGGGAGCAGTGGGGGGATTAGTACAGGCATGGGTATGGGCGAGCAGTGGGGCGATTAGTATAGACATGGGTATGGGGGAGCAGTGGGGGATCAGTACAGACATGGGTATGGGGGAGCAGTGGGGAGATTAGTATAGACATGGGTATGGGGGAGCAGTGGGGAGATTAGTATAGACATGGGTATGGGGGAGCAGTGGGAGATTAGTACAGACATGGGTATGGGGGAGTAGTGGGGGGATTAGTATAGACATGGGTATGGGGGAGCAGTGGGGAGATTAGTACAGGCATGGGTATGGGGGAGCAGTGGGGCGATTAGTATAGACATGGGTATGGGGGAGCAGTGGGGGATCAGTACAGACATGGGTATGGGGGAGCAGTGGGGAGATTAGTACAGACATTGGTATGGGGGAGCAGTGGGGGATCAGTACAGACATGGGTATGGGGGAGCAATATAGGGGATATAGTAAACTACTTTTCCTGGTCCCTTGGAGTTTCCTGTAAAGGGATTCAACTGTACAGTAGAAGGACAGATAGAACTGAACAATTACAGTGTACAGCCAGAATACTGTACTGACCAGTTGGGGTGATTCTATCTGTGGTGTTGGGTACATGGAAAATATTGCTGCTATGTGTTTATGTACTAAGTTACAGTATATCCTCCCTCTGTGCTGGTGTGAGTGTGAAATAGTAAAAAGACTTTCAATGCTGCAGGCTGCCTGACAAAGTACAGGTCACTAACCCCATCCCAAGCCGAGAGAAAAAAGAGGAGGGGTGAGGTAAGGTGCCTGTGGAGTTAGGAATGGAAACACCCTCACACGTATACACACATACTCTCACTCACACACTCTCTTGCTCTCTAAAACCATGTGTTCAGTCAGAGGGAGGTGAGGTACAGGAAGGACATCGGGGGGGGGGGGGGGCACTGTTCTGTGTTCACATTTTAAATGATCTCTCATTTTTGCACTTAGGGCAAAGAACTGATACATGTAAACACTTTTATTAAAGTGGAAGAAGAAATGTATGTGAGGATTGATTAGCCATCCATGGAGATGGGTGACATGATGAGGACATATAAAGCGGAAGAAGAAGAGACATATGTGAGGAGTGATCAGCGGTCTATGGAGGAGGGTGACATGATGAAGATAAATAAAGAGGATGAAGAAGAGAAGTATGTGAGGAGTGATCAGCAGTCTATGGAGGAGGGGGTCATGATGAGCACATTTAAAGAGGAAGAAGAAGAGACGTATGTGAGGAGTGATCAGCAGTCTATGGAGGAGGGTGGCATGATGAGCACATTTAAAGAGGAAGAAGAAGAGACGTATGTGAGGAGTGATCAGCAGTCTGTGGAGGAGTGTGACATGATGAGCACATTTAAAGAGGAAGAAGAAGAGACGTATGTGAGGAGTGATCAGCAGTCTGTGGAGGAGGGTGACATGATGGGAACAATTAAAGAGGAAGAAGAAGAGACGTATGTGAGGAGTGATCAGCAATCTTTGGAGAAAGGTGACATGATGGGGACAATTAAAGAGGAAGAAGAGACGTATGTGAGGAGTGATCAGCAGTCTATGGAGGAGGGTGACATGATGAGGACATTAAAAGAGGAAGAAGAAGAGACATATGTGAGGAGTAATCAGCAGTCTATGAACGAGGGTGACATGATGAAGGCAATAAAAGAGGAAGAAGAAGAGACGTATGTGAGGAGTGATCAGCAGTCTATGGAGGAGGGTAACATGATGAGGACAAGTAAAGAGGAAGAAGAGACATATGTGAGGAGTGATCAGCAGTCTATAGAGGAGGGTGACATGATAAGGACAAGTAAAGAAGAAGAGGAGACATATGTGAGGAGTGATCAGCAGTCTATGGAGGAGGGTGACATGATAAGGACAAGTAAAGAAGAAGAGGAGACATATGTGAGGAGTGATCAGCAGTCTATGGAGGAGGGTGACATGATGAGGACAATTAAAGAGGAAGAAGAAGAGACGTATGTGAGGAGTGATCAGCAGTCTATAGAGGATGGTGACATGATGGGGACAAGTAAAGAAGAAGAAGAGACATATGTGAGGAGTGATCAGCAGTCTATGGAGGAGGGTGACATGATGAGAGCATCTAAGGAGGAAGAAGAAGAGACATATGTGAGGAGTGATCAGCAGTCTATGGAGGAGGGTGACATGATGAGAGCATCTAAGGAGGAAGACATTGTTACAGGGATGAGCGCAGGTGAGTGATAATAGAGCTTGAAAAGACTTATTAATCTGACAAATAAATATGTCCCTGCTGGGCACAGTGTAAACTGTCATTTTTCTTAGTTTAAAAAAAAAAAAACGTTTTCCTTTGCATTTTTAAAATCAATTCTCTCAAACTACAATATCTTTTTGACAAAAATTAATTTTTACCTCTGTGTAATTTTAAAGGTATTTTACCACTTATAGGGAACCTAAACTGAGAAGGATATGGATTTTTCCTTATAAAATAATACCAGTTGCCTGACTCTCCTGCTGATCCTGTGACTCTAATACATTTAGTCATAGCCCCTGAACAAGCATGCAGATCAGGTGCTCTGACTGAAGTCAGACTGGATTAGCTGCATGCTTGTTTCAGGGTGTGATTCAGCCACTATTGCAGCCACAGAGATCAGCTGGACTGCCAGGCAACTGGTACTGTTTAAAAGGAAACATCCATATCCCTCTCAGTTAAGGTTCCCTTTAAGGACAACAGGATTTAGCTCCGGGCCATCCCAGCTTGTCATTGCCAGCGTCAATGCAAATGCCCCATATAAGCCGGGTTCCAGCGTGTAGCCCTGCCACCTTTCAGAAAAAGGCCTCTACCTTTCCTATATCTGGTATAGAAAAGGGCAGAGCCATTATATGCAAGGGGGCAGATCTATGCACCAGAACCCAGCTGATATGGGGTTCCAGTGAATCTTATTAAACAATTTGTTAAAGCATTCTAACTTTAAGCATTCGCGTACCTCTGTTGTTTTTTTTTATGTACACCAGAGATGCATGTTAACTAAACTTAGGTTATTGCTATATAGTAGCTGTTAAATAGTAATAAAATAAAACTAGTCCTTGGTAAGAGTACATGTATAGGGGGCAGATAGCGTTAAAGAACATCTACCGTATTTCGCGACTGATAAGACGCTCTGGAATATAAGACGCACCCAGGTTTAGAGGGCAAAAAACAGGGGAAAAAAATATAAACTAAACCTGGTGCGTCCATATTTCAGGAGTGTCTTATACATGACCTCCCCCAAATGGTGTCCTCCTGTGTACCTCATGTCCCCTTTTATCTCACCCTGTCTACCTAAGTTGTCCTGTGGTCTCCCCCTGTGTCCTCTGGTCTCCCCCCTGTGCCCTCTGGTCCCCCCCCCCCTGTAGTTACCCCCTGTGGTCTCCCTTGTACCCTGTGGTTGCCCTCCTGTGTCCTCTGGTCCCCCCTGTGGTTTCCCCCGTGTCCTCTGGTCCCCCCCTGTGCCCTGTGGTTGCCCCCTGTGTCCTCTGGTCCCCTCCTGTCCCCTGCGGTTGCCCCCCTGTGTCCTCTGCCCCCATGTGCCCTGTGGTCACCCCCATGTCCTCTGGTCCCCCCTGTGATCGCCCCGTGTCCTCTTGTCCCCCCCTGTACTCTGTGGTCCCCCTGTGTCCTCTGGTCCCCCTCCTGTGTCCTCTTGTCCCCCCTGTACCCTGTGGTCACCCCCCTGTGTCCTCTGGTCCCCCCTGTGGTCGCTCCCCTTTGTCCTCTTGTCCCCTCTGTACCCTGTGGTCCACCTCTTGTGTCCTCCTGTCCCCTGTGGTCGCCCTGCTGTGCCCACTTGCCCCCCCCCCCCCCCCCCAGCGTCCTCATGTGTCCCCGCTGGCCTGGCCTGGCCTGCCCCTTGCTTATGTCTCCGCCCCCCCCCCCCCCCCCGCTTAGGTCTCCGGGTCCCCTGCAGTCAGCGGCAGCAGCTGAGCTTACCTCCTCCATGTGTCCCCGCTGGCCTGGCCTGCCCCCCGCTTATGTCTCCGGTCCCCCTGCTTATGTCTCCGGGTCCCCTGCAGTTAGCAGCAGCAGCTGCTTACCTCCTCCATCTTGCCCGCGGCGATTGAAGACATCCGGCTTCCTCTAGTGCCGGCTTCTAATGACGCGTCATTGATGACGCGTCATTAGAAGCCAGCACTAGAGGAAGCCGCACGGGGAAGCCGAATGTCTTCAATCGCCGCGGGCAAGATGGAGGAGGTAAGCTGCTGCCGCTGACTGCAGGGGACCCGGAGACATAAGCAGGGGGACTGGAGACATAAGCGGGGGACAGGCCAGGCCAGCGGGGACGCTGGGGGGACACAGGCAGGGAATCCCCGATGGCGTCGGGTCGGCGGGCGCGTGGAAGTCGGGGATTCCCTGCCTTTGCCGTATAAGACGCAGGGACTTTTTCTCCCCATTTTTTGGGGAGAAAAAGTGCGTTTTATACGGCGAAAAATACGGTATTAGGCCCTAGGCAATGTAACTGTGGTGACATGTAAGAGTGATGTGCAGGTACTCTGCTGGAGAATGAGGCGATTCTTCCTCTATTACACATTCTTCATGCACAATCTGAACATGGATCAGGCCCCAGGCAATGTAACTGTGGGTGCATGAAAGAGTGATGTGCAGGTACTCTGCTGGAGAATAAGGCGATTCTTCCTCTATTACACATTCTTCATGTACAATCTGAACATGGATCAGGCCCCAGGCAATGTAACTGTGGGTGCATGTAAGAGTGATGTGCAGGTACTCTGCTGGAGAATGAGGCGATTCTTCCTCTATTACACATTCTTCATGCACAATCTGAACATGGATCAGGCCCTAGGCAATGTAACTGTGGGTACATGTAAGAGTGATGTGCAGGTACTCTGCAGGGGAAGGAGGCGATTCTTCCTCTATTACACATTCTTCATGCACAATCTGAACATGGATCAGGCCCCAGGCAATGTAACTGTGAGTGCATGTAAGAGTGATGTGCAGGTACTCTGCTGGAGAATGAGGCGATTCTTCCTCTATTACACATTCTTCATGCACAATCTGAACATGGATCAGGCCCCAGGCAATGTAACTGTGGGTACATGTAAGAGTGATGTGCAGGTACTCTGCAGGGGAAGGGGGAGATTCTTCCTCCATTACACATTCTTCATGTACAATCTGAACCAGGTTTATGGGTGATAGACAACACCTCTGTGTTCAATGTGCACAACATTCTCAGTGGATTTCCTGCAGCTCTGTGGGGAGTGCACAGGGAGTGCAAGTATAAGATACCCCAGAATAGAAGTTGCACCTAGGTTTAGAGGGAGAAATATATCTATATATACAAAACCTGATGCATCCATGTTCTAGTAGCTTCTTGTAGATGTTCTCCCCCAATTGGAGTCCTTCTGTGTACCCCATGTGTCCCCTTCTGTCTCCAGTGTGTCTCCTTTTGTCCCCATGTGGCCCCAGTGGCCCCTTCTGCCCCTGTGTGTCTACTGCTTGCTATTAGTAGAATTGTAGCGACTGAATGTCCTACCTAATCCAGCAGCTCCCACAGGGATTGCAGACTTCTCCTGTCCCGCTCGGCTCCCCCTAGTAATGGCTTCTGCTGATGATGCGATTGGCAGAAGCCTTTTCTGGAGGAGAAGTGCAGGAGAGAAGAAGTCTGCGATCCCTGTGGGAGCTGCTGGATTGGGTAGGATTAGCTGCCGCTACTGGATTGGGTAGGATTAGCTGCCGCTACAATTCTACTAATGGAGAACAGGAGCCACAGAGGGAGAACGGACAAATGGAGGGAGCGGAGACATGGAGGGGGAGAGGAGACACTGGGGACAGAAGGGGGGACAATGCAGGGAGTCCCCAACATGGCAGCAGGTCGGCGGTTCTTATTGGCGGGCATTCATAAGTCGGGGATTCCCTGCATTCATCGTATAAGACACGAACTTTTTCTTCCCATTTTTTGGAGAGAAAAAGCAGGGCTGTGGAGTCGGTACAAAAATCTTCCGACTGCAACTCCGACTCGAATCCTCAGTTTATGAAACCACTGACTCCAACTTCGACTCCAGGTACCCAAAATGGCTCTGACTCCACAGCCCTGAGAAAAAGGGGGGTCTTATACAGCAGAAAATACTGTAATTTATTTCATTAGCAAAAGGAGTTCGGAAATCATGTAGAATTAGTACAGGAGCTGATAATAGTTACATGTGTTAACACTCAAATACACTTAAATGCCACCTGAAGTGAGAGGGATATGGAGGCTGCCGTATTTATTTTCTTTTAAACAATACCAGTTGCCTGGCTGTCCTGCTGAACTTTCATGCATCTCTGGTGTCTGTATCACACACCTGAAACAAGCATGCTGCAAATGCAGTCAAACATCTGATCTGCAGGCCTGTTCAGGGGCTATGGCTTAAAATATTAGAGATAGAGGATCACCAGGCACTATTTAAAGAGAATCTGTACTCTAAAATTCTTACAATAAAAAGCATACCATTCTATTCATTATGTTCTCCTGGGCCCCTCTGTGCTGTTTCTTCCACTCCCTGCTGCAAACCTGACTTGTAATTGCTAGTTTTAGGCAGTGTTTACAAACAAAAGACATGGCTTCTAACTAGAGTGTGATAGGCTTGAGAGTAGCTCAGTCTCTGACTCATACAGAGCTTGGAGAGGGTGTGTATAGATTCTGCCAATGACAAGCAGTGCAGCACATTCCACACATTTCAGCCTCAGCCGACAGAGCCGACAGAAGAGAGAAGATAAGATCATATAACAGAGATAACACAGCCACTGTGCAGCTAGAAAAGGCTGCAGTAACACAGACCACATTAGAACAGGTATAAGAACTTATAGGATAGAAGAAATAAGGCTGAACATTTTGTTACAGAGTCTTTTTAAAAAGAAATCAATATGGCAGCCTTCATATTCCTTTCAGGTCAGTTGTCTGTTGCCTTTCCACAAATTGCACCTCATATAAAATTACTACAGTAAAAGTACTAAAATACACATTAAAATGATATATGAATATCGGTTTGCATAATAGATCCGCTGGTTGTGCCAATAGTGACTAGGGAAGGTCAATGAGAGGGAAATAATTCATGCAGTCATTGCAGGACTATACACATTTTGTATAAATATGTCTGCAGCTTGAAAAC
Source organism: Hyperolius riggenbachi (assembly GCF_040937935.1). Classification (NCBI taxonomy): domain Eukaryota; kingdom Metazoa; phylum Chordata; class Amphibia; order Anura; family Hyperoliidae; genus Hyperolius; species Hyperolius riggenbachi. Next base: position 257,302,881 of record NC_090655.1, read on the forward strand.
AGACCAATCAGCTCCTGCAAAAGTGGAATTTGATTGGTGCAGTTTTAAGCAGCATATATTTGCATCTCATTGACCATCCCTACTAGTGACACAACTACACATCAGGCTTTATTCTTACAGCAGAGATGTTATTTAGTATATATAAAAGATTCCTGTGTACACATCAGATATACAGTCACAGTTGCATATTCATATCTGATTTTTAAAATAAGATAACTACTTTATTGCAGCAGCACAAGTAACTTGTTGTTTGTTTTGTTTATTATTTAATTTTTGTTGACTAAGCTCTGCTATTACTGTGTATACAAGTTATTTATGATGACTTTTATCTGAGAAATAGAATATGCGATCATATATATTTTTTTTTCATTTTAATTACAGTTTATTAAGTGTCTGTATCAGTGCATTTTTTATGACTCTTTCTCCATGTACCCCAAAATGA